>NW_026575044.1:35840000-36112500 GCF_905146905.1 Nyctereutes procyonoides | reverse complement strand
TAGACATTAAAAACATACAAACTATCTGGTATATAGGATAAAGACAACACAGATGCTAAAGAAGGAAAATTGTATTTCGTCTTTCATTTGCCAATACAAGAGAACATAATTAACAACTGGGAATATGTAAGCATGCCTAATTAGAAAACATTTTCTTGCTTAGTAAAATTTATTTGGGGCATAGCAAACCACTATACGCTCAGTTACTTATGTTCCAACTTTTAGATATGTTGTTCCCATTCTTAAATCAAAACTAGAAATTAAGCTACAATCAAAATGTCATTCATGCAACAACAGTTTATTGAACACCATCATCCATCAAATTATGTTACCCACCGAGTAATAATCTATGCAACATTTCATAAATTAATAGAAAAGATAAGTATATTAAGGCTTAGGAATTTCAGTGTTGTGTACAGATAACTTGAATAATAGTTTGAAGTTGAAAAGGAGACAGACCCTCCATTACTCAGTCCCTCCATTAAGAACTTAAGCATCTACATAATTAAACTTTCCATGTCTTATTAATGCCTGATTTATTTAATTTCCACTTTTTTCTTACACTGACTCCACAGTATCCACTTTTAAGATATTTTGCATTTTTAAGAAAATCTTTTATCAGTGACACAAATAAAATACCTGGGACTGAGTAGGTATTAAAATCTCATTTGAAAAAGATTAACTTTTTTTTTTCAACTGCAAATTCCAACAATAAAGATATTGCTAAAGGAGGGATTAATGTTAAAAGAATTCTATGTCTACAAAAAATGACCTCAAAGGAATTAATTACACAAAACATATTAGGTACCAATTCAAGTAAATCTTCAATTTAAAATGTCAATTGCAAAACATAAATCTCTTTGGTAAGTTTTAAGTCATAGTGTCAAAGTTGCAATCTGGAGTCTAAACCAATTACAAAGAAAACATTCTTCATGATTTTTTAAAAATATCTTTAACGTATGTTTTATTCTCTTTATTTAACTTATCTATACTTGTAACAATGTTATGTAACATTTTCAGAGTGTTCTAAAGAATGATTCCAGGTTTTTTAAAAGGTATTGTAAGTTTACTTCAAATCCAACTGTAGTATCTGCCTAATATGCTTTATTACTTCTCAGAAGCTTTCTTAGGTGGATCATTTATAAAGACCTTTAAAATCATATGAAGGGGCATCCACAACCATCTGAGTTTTGTGTGTGTATATGTGTCTGTTTGTTAAAATATAAATGTTTTTATATATAAAATATATGTGTTATACACACACACATGCACACTAGCATATTAACATATTAAAGTTAGAACAATATAAAGGAGGCTTTTAAATTAACATTTGTTGACAGATGTTTATCGACATTTGTGCAAAATGTCAGTAATGCATATGGGAAAGCAATATTTTTAGCACACAGAAACTATTATTTGTTCCCAGTTCCTTTACTAGTCCACTGTGTCATCCTCCATAAATTACTGGATACCCATTCCCCTATTCCCATAACCATCCCCCCCACACACACTTTTCTTAATCTACAAAATGGGTAGTAATATTTGACTGCAAAATCGTTTAAGACCTTCACATGGGAAAGTCTATACTAAATACATAAATATAGCAAATGTATTTTGCCATTATAAATAATAAATTCTGTTTTCAGTCTGTTTCTTTTTTTCACTAAAGTCATATTAACTTGACATTTTTTCCTTCATAAAATCTGAGTCATTAAGACCCTTTTTAAAAAAATTTTGAATATATGTGCATAAGCACTTTCTATTTTGTGGTGAACTATATCAAGAAAGGAATGTTTTTTAAAATGTACAATATACATCAATTATGTTGTACTTATATAACTTACATAACTTATATTTATGTTATGATTATATGTAATTCACTGAAACTTTAAAAATTTAATTACATCATGTAGTATAGTTCATAGTTTGTCACAGTCATCTTTTCTTTCTGACCCCAAAGGTCCTTGTTGATCCTCTGAAACAATAAAGATGGGAGGAAATCCTTACTTCACTATAGAAGTTGTAAAAAGAAAACAGAGATCTTATACTAGAATGACATTTGCAAGTAACAAAAGGTACTTTTGAAGGTATTTTTTAAAAAGTGAGGCATCATCTCAAGGAAATAGATGTAGCATATTAGAAAAACCAGGTAGCATTCATTTCAAAATTCTAAAAAATGTAAGGATATTCAGTAAGTTATCGACTAACAAAAAATGAGCATGTACTTTCAAAAGAGACCATAAAGGAAAAAAGCAGTTGATAGAACTGTAATCCATCTTTTGAGGTGTTACTAATATTGGGTGTAGAACTTACTGGCTGGCATGAAATAAAAATAATCACTGTAATTAGAACTATAAAATTTATAGATAATGATATAAGGAGGGAATGATCACATTTTTTTAAGATTTTAATTTATTCATGAGAGACACACAGAGAAGCAGAGAAATAGGCAGAGGAAGAAGCAGCCTCCCTGCAGGGAGCCCAATGTGGGACCCTATCCCAGGACCCAGGGATCACGACCTGAGCCAAAGGCCGATGCGCAACCACTGAGCCACCCAGGCATCCCGGGAATAATCACATTTCCTAAAATGGCAAATTACATTTCTCCCATTTAGAAAAATTTATAATAAAATTTTTCATGTTATGTGTATCTACATAATGATGCCTATGGATAAATATTTTTAAAGTTTTAGATAGTACACATGAATTAATTTTATCCACTTAAAGTAGATCATGTCATTTGTTTTATACCTCAAATTTTTGTATTTAAGTTCTTGTACAAATGAGGACAAGTAGATTCCTTTGGTAGTCATAGTTTAACATAATTATTAAGATACCAGAATATGTGGTTAGCACTACAGCATTCAAAAACCAAAATATTGGTCATTAAAATCTGGACATAAGTAAAAAAAAAAAAAAAGACAATAATGGTGAGTGGCAACTACATTTAAGAAAAAGGATAAAATTTAAATTTAAAAGTTAGAAGCTATCCATAGCAAAGGAAAAATGTAAACCATCTGTGAGCATCAGTTATTTGGAAGTTAATTTTTTAAATTATGTGGATACAGTTTTGCTGTGCTATACTGGTGGTAGAATAAATGAAGAGTATTTCTCCTCATTAAAAGAAACAATGATCTATAGCACGGCTTATTTTCAAGAAACTCAAACTTTGATCTCAAACTTTGAGGATTTTTTTTTTCTTTAACTTTCTGTGAAAATATAGCAAACGTTCTCATAAAGTTGGGGTTTCAGAGAAGGGGAGGTGTTCAAATTACAGACTTCTTGTGTTATATATAGTGAGGTAGATACATCGTACACTAGAGGCATGGTATAAAAATAACAGGATTTTTAGGAATAGGGATTTTTCTTATTTATGTTTGGAAATTGTTCAGAATTAAATAGAATGAACTATTTGCTATCCTGCAGAGTGAAAATGGATGATCTCTATTATATGGTTTAACACTTTTCAAAGAATTACAATGCAATTAATTCACTTATCTGTGAAGTTTTACTGAACAGCATCTAACCTGTCTTTGATAATTCAAAAGGTACTTCACAAATTTTTGGTACCTTTGAATTAATATTTATAAACCTTCATTACCACTATAATTAAGACATGCAGAGATATCAATTAATAGAGAATTCTAATGAGAGAATGTCAGATCAACTAAGTTTTATGTGTGTACAGACATCCCATTCTTGTCTGCCCACAGTGCCAATATTACTATTTACAACTTTGATATCTTCATGCTTATAAAATCATCAAACTCAAGAGTAAGTGAATTTTTCTGAATGTCAGCTTTTCTGACCTCTCTTTTTTCCTTTTTCTGATGGTAAGACCACGTGAGGTTCTCAGTGTTCATACTCATAGCTCCCTATTAGGTAATTTCTAAAGAAATTTCTCAAGTTGGTCAAAATATAGATGGAGAAATAAGTGGATACAATATAAAACAGAGGAAGAGTGATTGTTCTTAGTCTCACCTTTGACACCCTGTGGACACATGCCACTGATGTGATTTGAACCTCAGCCCTGGGTTCAATATAATAGGTGGGAGTCAATATTCTTTTAAAGGGGAAATTCTAATCACACAATTCCTATCAGAGTTTTTAATCTTTCTATGCATAATCCTTTGGCCCTTATTCATGGCTTGTCCCTTCTTTTCATTTTTTAATTACCAAATCTTTTATTTATTTATTTACTTTTATTTTAATTCCAGTATAGTTAACATACAGTGTTATATTAGTTTCAGGTGTACAATATAATGGTTCAACACTTCTATACATTACTCATTGCTCATCAGGACAAGTGTACTTTTCATCCCCATCACCTATTTTAACCCATCCCCCACCTCTCTCCCCTCTGGTGAACTATCAGTTTGCTCTCTAGAGTAAAGATTCTGTTTCTTGGTTTGTCTTTTTTCTTCCTTTGTTCATCTGCTTTGTTTCTTAAATTCCACAAATGAGTAAAATCATATGGTATTTGTCTTTCTCTGGGCCTGTCCTCTCTTTAAAGAAAGACTTCTCATTTCCTTTGGCCACTAGGTTTCCAAGCCCCCATTTGTTCTTTCTGAGTGGTATTATCAGGCCACTTGCAAACCCTAGAAACTTCATATATTTGCAAAATATAGCAGTTTCTATTTCATATCATTGTTCCCATAACATCCAAACTTTACATTATTTGAATGGTATTCTCTTAGGATATCTATCTAGTATTATCCATTTGGGGTATTCACAACCTTCCTCTTTATGCCTCACGTGATCATTTCTGTGTTGCTGTTTTGTTGTTTTCATATCCTGCCCCTTTCTAAGGGATCACGTTTCTCTTTTTCTTAAAGGGCACTGACCCCTCCCACCATCATTCAAAGTGAGGAAGATGAAACCTAAAATGTTTTCCCTAATCTTCGTACTCCTTTTCTTTATTTTTTATTAAAATTGTAACATAAAAATGTCACTCTGAAGAAAAGCCTTGGCTTCATCATTCCCAGCTCCCCTTCCCTGGGAAGAGAATACATTGCCTTTTAATCATGTTGGCCTTCCTTTTCCATAAGGCAATAAAAAAACAGTCTCAACAGAGGTTGCCAGTTATAACTTATGTATAAAAAATGGAATTAAAAACGTTTGATGAGGCAGAACCAGCTCCGTAGGGACCCCGCCCCCTGTATTTCCCAAGTTTTTATTTTCTCCAAGCCTTCCTCCAGCCTCTCTTCTTAATTTTGTCTTGCATGATTCTTTCTCCCAAACATACCCTTAGGATTTTCAAAGGGGCCTCCTTCCCTGATTCCCCCCCCCTTTTTTTCCTCCATTCTTGCCAGCATGCTTCTGCATTTATTTTCTATTGACTCTGTCCTCTGACTGTCTACAAATATTCATTATAGTTGGAAGTTGCAATCTACCTTCTGATGTATCAACTGCATATGAACAGAGTTCTGCGAGATTATTTCCTTTTTTCATATTGACTAGATATATGGACTGGCTTTCAATTCGCTGCATAGTTTTCCAAATGGATTTATATTGCTGGTACGGAAACACGCCCACATCATCAATCTTCACCGTTCTTCTTTAATGATTTTTACCTGCCTTCAAATTGGCCCGTCTCCCCAGTCACGTCTCTACCTCATGCATTTGGATGTTAAACCTGCGTTTTCATGGTTTAACATTAAATCATGCTCTATTTTGTGGCATGCTTTCTTCTGGGTATTTCCTAGAAATTCTGTGTGTCTCCCTTCTGGTGACTGTAGTGAGCACCTTTCCCCTTGCTCCTATTTGCTGCGGGCTGAGTGTTGTGTCAGCTCTTAATGCACTCTGACGGTGTAAATTCTGATGTAACTTGTTGACCTAAGAGGTTCAAATTTCCCATATCCTTCTCTCTTTATTTGTAATAAATATTTTCAATGAACTATTTTGCATGGATCCCATTAAAGTTTTACTTTTTCCTGAATTTCTTCTTTCCCACGTTTTTTCTTGTGTTTTACCCTCACTTGGCTCCCCACCATCAGCCTCTATGTGCCTAAAGTAACCACAGAGAGCACGTGTGTTTACCGTGACATGATGGACAGCTTCCAAGATGGTTCCCAAAGAATCTGCCTTCTTGTATTTACACTTTTGTGTCACCCAACCCCTGAGTATGGGTTGCGGGTAGTGGAGCTACTTCAAACAAATAGAATATAGTAAAATGATGGGATGCTATTTCTGAGTTTAGGTAACAGAAGTTCCTGTCTTTCTCTCTCTCAAACTTTCTTGCTTGTTCACTGACACTTCACCTGCCGTACAAGTGTGAGATGTGCTATGCAGAGGCTCACATAACAAGACAGTGAGGGAGGCCTCTGACCAATAGTCAGCATAAATTAGATCCCTCTGCCCAACACCCCGTAAGAACCTGGACCCCATCAACAACCACATAAGGGAGGTTAGAAATGGCTCATCTAGCCAAGCCTTCAAATGAGATCTCCTGACCCTTACAGTCTTGTGAGAGACCCATAGCCAGAAGACCCAGCTAAATTGCTCCCAGAATCCTGACCCTTAGAAACTGTGAGATGGTAACTATTTGTTATTTATGTCTTTTGGTTAAGGGGCAATTTGTTACACAAAAATAGATAATTTACACAGTAATCTTCCTTATCCATGGTTTCACTTTTCGCCAGTTCAGTTAACCCTGGCCAACCAAGATCCCAGAGCAGATGATTTCCCTGACTTATCATCAGAAAGTCAATAGTAACCTAATGCTATATCACAGAGCCAATACCATTCATCTCACTTCATCTCATTACATAGGCATTTTGTCATCTCACATCATGGCAAGAAGAGGAAGGGTAAGTTCAGTACAGTAAGATATTTTGAGAAAGAAACCACATTCACATAACTTCTATTATGGTATATTGTTATAATCATTCCATTTTATTATTAGTTGTTAGTCTCATGCTATGCTTCATTTAGAAGTTAAACTTTATGGTAAGCATGTATGTATAGGGGGAAAAAAAACCATAGTATACGTAGGGTTTGGTACTATCTGAGGTTTAACGCATCCACTGAGAGTCTTAGAATGTATCCTCAAGGGATAAGAAGGCAACTACTGTATACACAGTTGTCCTGGTCTTTCGGGCTCTAATAACACAATGCCATAGACTGGGTAACTTATAAACAACAGAAATTTATTTCTCATGGTTCTGGAGGCTCAAAGTTCAAGATCAAGGTGCCAGCAAATTTGGTGTCTGGTAAGAGTTTGCTCCTTGGTTCCTAGATGGCTGTCCTTTTACCATGTCCTCACACAGTAGAAAGGACAAGGACCTCTCTGGGGCCTATGTTATAGGGGCACTAATTCCATTCAGGGGAGATCCACCCTTATGACCTAATCACCTCCAAGACCTCCCATCTCCAAATACTATCACAATGGGCACTAGGATTTAACATACGAATTGGTATGCAAGGGGGGGGATACAAACACTTAGTCCATAGAAAGTTTTTTGTTAACTAATTTAGGCAAACTTAAACAGAAGAGTAATCTCTTAAAAGGGTAACAGGTAGCTCAGAGAATTGAGGAAGGCTGAAGAAGGATGTTCAGGGAGAGTTACAAGCACCAAGAGAGGCTGAAATGTGTCAAAGCTCAGGCAAGGCCCTGCATCAGGGACATGAGTCAGGACATCCTGTTGCAGGGTACTTGGGCACTGCTAGACTTTGGGTTTCCCTGCTGCCCCTATGGATGATCTCTAGCCATTCCGGCTTTTACATCCTTCCCTAAGGACCCCAAGTTTGGTGTGGGGCCTCTTTTGGCTTAGCTGAGGCCACACATCTGTACCCCTGCCAGAGCTCAGAGGCAAGGACTGTCTGCCCACCTTTTAGGAGCCAGAGATGAGTTCCCACCTCCCTCTGAAATCAAGATTGGTGGGATTTCCCCAAAGGAAAAAGGAATCAGGTGCTAAAGGGCCAAAACTGACAAATGGTCATGCCATCCTCATAAAGAACTTTAGCATTCTCTTTTAGGTAATTCTGGTTTTCTTTTTAAACTTTCTCACCAAATGGATTCCCTTTTTAGCACAAACTATCTAAAATAATAGTCCATGCTTAGATATTAACAGCTATTCCTTTCTCACCACCCACTTGCCAGTTATTATAGTCCATTTGCTAGTCAGGTGTGTGAAGAACTAAAAGAGCATATTTATATGCTTTCATTTCTCAGGTATGAAAGGCCAACGACATTAACACTTTTAATCTGAAGGAATAAATTTACAAAGCACCCAGTGCTGGACCTGTACCTGCTAAAGTCAATGCCTGGCATTTTCTTTTTCTGCCACATGTGTCTTCCAAGAGCAATTTGAGTTTTTTCTCTTGCAAGATCTGACGATGATACTCTACATTGGTGGAACTGATTATTTTTGATATTAATCTTCCCTGTTCTTCCCCATATTTTTAATTACTTATTTTCAGCCCTAAGAAAAATTGACCCCATATCCTAATCCCCATAATCTAGACTCTTCGATAGATAGATAGATAGATAGATAGATAGATAGATAGATGATAGATAGAGCATTTTTTCTAGGCCTTCCTTCTTTCTTCTTTCCACATTTCTCCAACCTTACACTGAGGATAATAATCCCCTTTTGCTTGTTTTCTTTGATTTTTCTTGAGCTCCTCCCTGTACCCCCATCTTTGCTTGTGTTATGAATGTCTTTATCTTTGAAGTTGCTGGCTTTGTCTCTTCACCTTCTTTCCTTCACATTCTCTTTCTTTTGGCTTTTATTATTCCTGCCTAACTACTTTAAAGCTCTTTCTTTGACTCTTCTACTGAACCTCATATTTGGGTCTCTATCTTGACTGAAGACTTTCTCTCCATCTTTTTATGCCTTCTTTTCATCATATCAGCTATAATTTTTAACTATGCATCATTAACAACATTTATTATGTATCTATTCTCTGATTAGAACAGCAAAAGGTGCTAAGGAGAACAAAAAGAATAAGCTAGAATCGGGAGTTCAAGATCCAGCAAAGAAGGAACACTTCTTTAAAAAACAAAACAAAATAAAAACTGTAATTTAGCATGGTAAGCACAATCCTAAGAGGATAATCAAAATGCTTGAGAGCACAATTGAAAAGATCAGTTTTGCCTGAGAAGGTTGGAGCCGGCTTCACAGAAGAGGTGGCATTCACCCTGGTTCTGGAAGGATGAGGGGAGTTTTGCCAGATAGAAGTGGGAAAAGCTATTTAAGGCACACAGCTAAGTCAAGTCATGGGTTTTGTGGGTTGTTCACAAAGAGATGAATAGGGGCTGAAATCCAGCCCATGTTCTGTACGTTACTACTGATAGCGGAGCGCAGGGGTCGTACCAGCCCAGAGGAAGGTGAAGGGAGAAGCCACATGGGCTAGTGGTATGAAAGTGCAGCGTGTGTGAGAAGCAAATACTACGCAGCCTTTCATTTCTGCCCTACTGCTCCCATTTTCTGTCCTGGAAACCCTTCGTCGTAAGCCTTTCCAAAGTTAAATTCTTCTTCTTAGGTCAATATACACAGTAAATATGTGGCCAACCTCAGAACCTGTAGTATTTCCAGTTAAATGGGTTATCCCAATCTTTTCTTTCTTGCATTTATAATGTTTCTCGGTACACATGGTGGTACAGTATCTCTTTAGCTATGCAAATATCTCCAGCTACTGTGTCCTGCTACTGTTACTGCCTTTGATTTAATAAAGCTATTAGCACAAAATTCTGTCAGAAAAAAATTTCTTTTTTCTTACTTTCTATATTATTTCTTCTAAAAGGAACTTTCTGGAATTTCAATAAACCATCTCTGTTTTAGACCTGAAAGAGATCTCAGAGGCATAAAGACTTACCTCCAACCTCTTATGTACTGAGACAGAGACCAAATCACAGATCCTGAGGGATTTGCTCCAAGTCAGAGTTAGTTAACAGAAGAATCATCTTAGATTATTTTTTTTTAAAGGTGGATACAACATAGTTTTAGCAAAGGCCATTATTGGTGTTCCCATACTGTTGAAGAATCATTTGCTCTTCCTCATAGGGGAAACTTATCTCAGGATACATTTTTCCCTTGCTAACTTTTTTTTTTCTTTTTAACTCTGGAACCAAGAGTAACACACATATTCCAAAGAGTTGTCCTCTTTTGCCTTTCCTTTTTAAAGATATTAAATTTCTCTACTACCAGTTCTTTCCATGCCTATGATTTTCCTCCTCTCTTTTTGTGCTGGCTTACGATTTGCCACCTGGTTGTCTGGCAAATGTCATGTTTAGAAGTTTCTCAGGACCCTCCAGAAAGATGTCACTCCTCTGCCTGGGCTGAGCTTCCCATGTTCCATCATGGATCCACTTGCTGGCATCCTGAGCACCTCTTGGTGCTCAGCCATCCCCTACGGTGGGCATAGAAAAAGGATCTCCCGTAAGACAGAACTCCAAGCCCCACCTAGTTGTAGCCCTGCTATTCTTTCTTAGGCAAAATTTGTATTCATCTTTTTTGACAGGTCCACATAAAGTTTTAGTCCTTAGAAATAAAGTAAAGATAGCATACAAATATGGTTCTAATGAATACACAATTTAAAATATACACATAGATTCCTTTATCATAACATTTTTATATTTATCCCCTTATGTCTCCAGTCGTGGAAATTCACCTGTATAAGATCTGCTTCAGGTGGCCAGAACAGTCTTTTAAAAATATAAATCAGGTCATGTCACTCCTGGTTTAAAATTCTCCGATGTTTTTCCATTGCAATTAGACCAAAATCCAGGCCCACGACCGTAGCATATATGACCCTGCAGGATATGGCCCCTGCACCTCTCTGACTTGCTATATTTCCACCTGCCTCTCCTGCCTCACTGAGCTCACACTCCACTGACCTTTCCATTTCTCAAACATGCCAAACTCCTTCTCACTTCAGGGCCTTTGCACTTACTGTGCTCTCTGCCTAGGAGGATCAGCCCCCAGAGCTTTGCCTGGTTGCTGTTTTCCAGCATTCAGCATCCTGTGCACTTACTCTGCACTCCATCACATCTATTGTTTCCTTCGTTCTATTTACAGCTATCTGAAATTACCTTGTTCACTTGTTTGTTTATTATTGTTCGTCTCATCCCTATAGGATAGCACTGTCCAGTGGAACTTTCTGCAATAACGGAAATGTTTTCTCTGCTGCACATTATGGTAGCCATTAGCTACATGTGGCTGTGAGCACTTGAAATGTGGCCGATAGGAAACAAGTATGTTTTGTGTGGCTTCGTCAAGAAGTCAACAAAATACTAGGAAATTGCAGCAAACTCCTATATAAAGTCATTGGGCATCTACTGCTGAAATATTGCTGTAATTCTGGTTGCTTCACTTTAATAAAAAACTAACACAGCAAGGAAAGGTCAGGGGAAAGGCAAATAAAATAAAATGATGATGGAGGGGTTTCTGCAGGGCAATGTTAGCCCAAACAGCACTTTGGTGTGAATTGGATAGAGAGGTCCTTTTTGGTAGACATAACCCCTGGCTTTAGCCCCTTTTTCGGAGAGTAGAATGCCAGTTGGATTTGAGGCAGCACTTACCTTCTCAGTGACCTTTGCGCAGGGCCAGTCTGCAGGACCATAAAGTTGGCTCTGTGTTTCTACAAAGGGTTAAAATTATTTGTATTCTTCAGCTTAAAATAGTTTAAGTGGTGGACAACGAGTCATATTCTAACACACTGTAATTGTAAAGTATATGGTAAAATACATATATATACACACACACACACACACACACACATATATATATATATATATATAGAGAGAGAGAGAGAGGGAGGGAGGGAGAAGTTGAGAGGGACAGAGGAAGAGTTTCGTTTTCCACTTGAAACACTAGCAATAGGGACACACTTTGAAATCAAATCTCTAGTGTTAGAACCAAAAAAAGAAAAAAATTAAAGCAATCATTACTTGTCACAAATAAGCTTCTGAAATTTATACTCCTAGATTATAAACTAAAATGTATATCTTTCAAAGAAGACTTCTAATAGTCAATTATACATAAAAAGAATAATCTAAAAGTAATTCAACATTTCAAAATTCAGATTTTCATGATCTTAAGCCTCTATTCCAGAATCCTGATGATCCATTCCCATTTCATGGCCTCGACTATCTCTCTAGGAATCTGTGCTTGGGAGGTTATCCATGACCCTATCTTTCTAAAATCATCAATTTTTCTCTGCATTCTCCCATCTTGTTTCATCTGCAACTTTCAGCTGTGATGACCATCCACTCCTTAAAATTCAACAAACATTTTATAGAGAGTTTATATGCCAGACACTGTATAAAATCACAAGGAAATAAAAATACTTTCTCTCGAGGTGTTCATAGTTTATTGGGGGAGGCAGGCATGTAAATGAGTAATTTCATTATACTATGATGAGTGCAAAGACGTGGTCTCAACCCTGAATTAGCAGAAAATGGAACGATTCATACCATTTGTATTTAAGGTAGCAGGGAATTTTTTTTCTTAAGAAGAACCCACGTTTAAAGGATGACCAAAGTTTCTTTGACAGATAATGTGGAAGGCTTGGCGTTCCAATGAGAGAGTACACAATATACAAAGGATGAAATGTGGATGGGCAGAGATCTACAAGTAGTCTGGAACATTTGAGAAGTGGGAAGACTGCATTGGGAGGCATTCTGGGAGATGTAACAGGGAGTCACTGAAGGCTTTAAGTAGAGGAATAATAGGATTAGATTTATGCTCTGGGAAGGTCACAATGGTAAGGTGTAGACCAGTTAGGGAGGGTTACGGGTGAACCAGGCATGTGGCAGGTCAGAACTCAAATTAAGGACATTGATAACAACTGTAGATCATTCAGGGGTAATCTATGGACTAAACCTAAGTCCTGATGATTGGTTGAGTGGGAAATGAAAGAAGAAATGATGCATCCCAGAACTGTGGCTTGGGTGGGAATGCATCAACCAAATTAGGGTGTAAGGCCGAATAGTTGTTGAGGAAGACAGCAAACTTCGTCTTGGACTTGTTAATTTGGACAATGTCAGACACTGGACATTGATAGAAAGTAAAGCAGCCTCACCTTTGCCACTGAATTACTTATCTTTGATTTCCTTACTTCTAAAGCTATTGACAACATTTCCATATAATTAGATTTCCCCAACAACCCTGTGAGGAAAGGGAAAGGTATCATTATTCTCGAAAAATTGAAGACCCAAGTAACTTGCAAAAATTATAATAGTGTGGGGTGCCTGAGTGGCTCACTTGGTTAAACATCAGATTCTTGGTTTTGGCTCAGGTCATGATCTCAGGGTCGTGGGATCAAGGCCCCCTCACTCCCACCCGCCCCGTCAGGCTCATGTTGGGTGCAGAATCTGCTAGGGGTTCTTTCCCTCTCCCTCTGGCCCTCCCCCCGAGGTCTCTGTCTCTCTCTCTCTTTCTCTCTCTCTCTCTCTCTCTCTCAAATAAATAAAACCTTTTTAAAAAAAGAAATGATAATGGTGTATGTCAGGCCACTTTGTAAAATGATATTGTTTATTTACTATTGTTGTTTTCCCCTTCTGTTGTGCTTATAGTCAGTAGCACTACAATTCATGGGTAATTGATCTTTAATTATCCCACAACGGTAATGTTATCGCAGATTTCATGGTGGCCTGAGGGCAAAGACTGGTCCTGGTTATCATTTCTGCAGGGTGCTAAGAAAGCAGCACCTTCTTAGCCCATGCTGACTGCAGGGATGGAACCTACAGAAAATCGAGTAGCTGAACAGCTGCTGCTTTCTTTGGTAGTTTGTTCTACCTTCAGCTACCTCCGAATGGTGCTTACACCCAGGGAAAAAAACCAGAGTTCTCTGGGCAATACAGCACATTAAATATTAGAGAATCTATGCATAGACTGTGTTATACATTCATAGGAATCACAGTATTCTGGATTTACTGTTTCCAAAATGGAACATTATAATGCTAAAAATTAAGAAATATTTATTTTAATTTATGTTGGCAGTAAAAGTGAGTAATATGATCATGCTGAAAATGTCCTGGGTCTGTTGCAGAATAAAAAGTTGTTTTTAAAAAACTAACAACTTTGAGCACAAGGCAGTTTCTGTTTTCACTTTACCCTCAAGAACTCATTGCACCCGTGAGTCTGAACCCATGAGAATAATAAAATAATTATAGTTTTATTTTACTGTATTCTGACACTGAATTTGATCCACTAATGTCTGCATATTTGGGGTAGGAAAAAAAGTGAAACTGGCTAGATAAAGCTGATTTTTTTTTTCATGATTTTAAATTCTCTGTGAAGAGACCTTGTCATCATTTACATATTTCTTACTAAAAATTTCCTTGTAATGATCTTCGCACTCTGAATACAGCAGAAAATCCAATCATCACACACACACACACACACACACACACAGAATCACACAAATCACAAATCCCAAACAATGTTTTAAAAGAATGTCTCAATTAATCAAGCAATGCTTTATTCTGTATCTCTTCCTTTCGTGTGCAGTCGCCAGGAAAGACAATTATAAGAGTAATACAAATAGCATTTGTTTTTGCACTTCCCTATCTCATTGTTTATAATGATTGATGATTTTTTTGAGGGAAATATAGAGATTAGAAAGAACTTGAAGCTTCTACTCTGCACAAAAATTTCATTTTGAAATGCGTTCAGTTCAAGGGTTAAATGAAAGCAAAGCAGTCACTTCTACCATGTTTTTGAAGAAAATAAAACAGCTTGATGTAAGTTAAATGAAGGGAGTCTATGGCTTAAAAGAAATGGACAGATAGAGAAAAAGGTCACAAGATTAAATTTTCCCTGAGGGGGAAGTCCTTCTTTGGAATCATTAACCTCCTTCTAGGTCACTCCTGGAAAAACAGCGGGAAATCCTCCTGAGCCTGGAAAGATGGGTGCATCCCAGCCACCCCACTGACCTGGCGGCTGGAAGACAGACCTGAGTGTGCCCCCAATTCCCCTTCAGGCAGGCTTGATTTTTAAGACCTCTATTTTAAAGAAACAAGATCTCTCCCTTTTGAACTCTGAAATAACAAAATATGAAGTATGTTCTTAACATGAAAAGCCTAATGCTATTTCCCGTAGACAAAGGAAATGCATAAAAGTGATAGCGGTTGTCTCTCAATTGCAGTGATGTGGGGAGTTTATCCCCACTTTCCCACCCTTTCTATGAGATTTTCTTACACTTCTTAAATGAAAAGAAAAAAGTCATTTATCTTGGTTTTAAAAACATGTGATTGTTCTATATCTGTGTAGATTTTTTTTTCTGTTTCATTAACTAGTATTAAGAGGATGTCCTTGAATGGAGTGTGCAAGCTATTTTCTCTGTGTCCATTTACTGCTTTGTCAATGTATTTTTCTGCAACCTCTGTTATTTACATCCTGATTTATGAACACGCTGATTTATGATTTATACGTACATCAGTTAAATATTCTGAGGCTAAACTGAAATTATTTTTTAAACCTCAAATTGAAATATAAGTATGTCCTAGCAAAATTATTTTTAAGTATTTCTCTTCAATTTCCTTTTTCCAGCACCGATTTAAAAAGAGTGAGTGTAATTATCAATGCATGGTTGCTAAACATTTAGTTGAAATAAATCTGACTTCTAAACTACAAAATAATAGTTGTTCCAGCCCTGCTCTCCTAACATAATGCACCACAAAGCAAAACTCCGTGTTAAAAATAGAATCTACTTACCACCAAGCATGAAACAGAATAATGAGCCGAAGTTAAGACAAACTAAAAACTCTGAAGAGTGCAAGAGCCCACTGTGAGGCTTCTCCCCCCTCTTTGATGTCTTTAAATTGATACTAAGAAAAGGGACAAAATATGTTTAAGAGTTGCAAAGAAAAGAAAGATGCATAAACCACTCACTGCTGGAGAAGGAAGCACGAAGAGAAAAGTGCTCTGTTCGGGTTGTGCAGGTGGTGTGTGTACTCTTTTCCAAATTGGTTCTAAAGCAAGAGAGAATGTTAAAGATTTTAAAAGACAATGAGGCAATTTTGCAGTCCTTGGGGAATAAAGATAAACTGAAGCATCCAGGAGAACGGAGAGGAAAATGCACTTTGTGAATCCTAACACAGCCTAGGTGTGGGCGCCGGGCTCAATGCACGTGCCTCACGGTCCCTATTTCAAGTTCATGTTCACACACCGATGGGATCGAATAACCCAGAAGTAACCATCTCAAACGGGGCAGGGCTGTAGGTAACTTATGGTGTAATATGAATGGGGTACAAAGGTAACAATTTCCTGACTGTGGCATGGTAAGAACGAGAATTGTGTGCCTCACTGTTTTCTAGCCAAAATGCATTTCTGAAGCAGGAAATAAAAAACACATCACCAACCTCACAACTAGACTAAACACATTAAATCTGCTGATATTAGTAACTGTCACGAGGCTGCCAGGCTCAGGGAGCAGCAGCTACTGACAGCTCCCCGCTCCCTACCTCTAAACACACTTTCCTCAGATACTTGGCTGAAGCAAAGTGAACAACTCTTCCATTGTCGCGGCAGTTTATTAAATGGTCCCCCGGAATTCCCCGCAGACCCTGCTTAAACAAAAATAACGAATGGGACACCCATTTGATGCACAACACAGATCTGAACTGAGAAGCAAAATAAAAGGTTTCAAGTGACATAGGCCAGAACACGTCTGAGTCCCCCCCACCCAAATAAATCACAAAAATGTCCATTTTCTAAGCTTCCTTTGTGTTCATTTGCTTAAAAATACATCACATTAACTCTTCACTCGTTTTACCTTAATTTTGCCTTTCGATGGCAACACAATATTTTAAATTTCCGAGGATCTAAAAAAAAAAAAACCCCACGTAAATATAAATCCTATATATCCTATATAGGTTTACCACAGTGCCTGTTTATTGCTGAGGCTTCAGGAAGGCTTATGACTGGCTTTTAAAATATTTCTCCTTTCAATTTCATTTGAAGGGCAGCTGTCTTTCTAGCATCAGTTAATTGTTGGCACAACATCTGATCCATTTATTCACATAGCCAGACTTACTCCTTTTAAGCCAACCCCTTTGTTTATCGTGATTTCTCTTCCACTGCCCACCAACCCGAAGCCCATTTTTCTGCCTGGCATAGGATTAAGGAAAAGGTAGGAACTTGCCTAACGAGAAGGCATACTGTACTCTCAGGCAGATTTCTCCAGAAGCCACCCTTCCTCCAGAAACCAGGAAAAATGCTACATGAAGTAAAACAATGACAAAGATGCCAATTATCGCCTCCTGAAAAACCTTGAGAATTTAAAACTAAATGGTATATACTTCCCGTGTTACCTTTATCTTTTCTTTGTTTCCATTCCCTCCTCAAACTCCGCCCCCCTCAACAACCTTCTGTTTTCATTTATCATGAAGATTTAGCAAGTACCTGATATTAAGGAAGTATATAGGAATAATTCTCTGACATCATGAAATTGATGATGTTCTGATCATTGCCATTAGTTTTATAGAAATTATAGTTTAAAAATGAAAAGATTCCATGATTTGGGTCTGAAATAAAATTTCAAAAATGAGTCAGCTACAATGAAGGAAAGACAAAGGCAGGAAAAAAAAAAAAACCCAGTAGAAAACCTTGGAGTAAAATGTTTTATTTCCATTTGTTTCCAGTGCCTTGCTGATGTGAGGGGCAAGAAGGAGGCTAATACATCTCACTTTGGCAGTACTAATTGTTTGCATTATCACAATAATCAAATGCAGCCATATTAATCTCTCTGGTTATTAACTTGATTTTTACACATTAAGATTTAGATTTAATCCCCTGGGACCATCTATTAATGCTTTTAAAGTTGAAGGGTTTCAACAGTTTTAAGTTCTTTTCCTTCTTTTAGCTGCAGGCAGTAAAATTTGAACGTGTGTGGAGTTTTGTATTTTGCATTCCTGGGGGATTTTCAGACACAGTGCTGTCAAGGACCATGAATCATGTTAATACATAGCAACCTCTACAGCTATTAAAATGTCTGCAATAATGTGATTATTTTAAAATGGAAAAACTAATATCACATGTGTTACTTAAAGATCAACTATTCTTTTAAAGTCAGAGAATGCATTTAGGGGAAAAAATATGAAGTTGTTTTTTACATGCAGCCAAAATATGAAATGTCTCATCTACTGAGAAAGAAAACTTTCAGCTCCTTTTACAAAATACATCCTTACTGAGCTTCAGGTCAACAGAGCATAAAAATGGCAAAAAGTCCAAGATCAATAAGCATGGAAAGCTGTTTTATTTCTGTTTGAGCAAGTTGTAGCGACAGTGACCTGCTGGAACAGTCTCCAGTTTTATGCTTTCATAGTCACAGAATGATGACATCCAAGCAGAAAAGGGAGCTTGGCCTGTTCTGATGAGCTGTCGGTATAGACCTGGCATTACCAGCTTGTCTTCCACTGGCTAGGGGCTCAGTCTTTAGAAATTTATTAAGGTTAATGTATAGGCAGACATATAGGTAAACATTATCCAGGAAATTATATGGAACATTTGTACCATAAGACATAGAACACAAGAAGAATAAGAGCACTTTTTTTTCATTGCTTAAAGGGATTTAAATTATCTTAGCCCCCTAATTTTTATGTTGATTTTTTAAAATTAAATATATAACTAATGTGTGCTTGTTACGGCTATCTCATTAATTCAACAGATAGAGCAGATCTCAGGAATAGAGATCTACCCCATAAATGATCAATATTTCTGAGATTCTTATGGTATTTTTTGTCTTATTTTTTGAAATGTCTTTCTCAATAAAAGAAATATAGGCCACATCATGTCATTATGAATATTTCCACTTGGTAAGGATATTTTTAAATGCTTTTATTTTAATATTTCCTATCTGAAAATAGAAAACAAAGAATCTGGTTTGGTATTTGAACAGAACAACTTACCAAAGGATGTGAGGTGATATATATGGCAATCTTCTCTTGAAAGGCAGAAATGTTAAAGAACTTCAAATGATCCCAAAACCTGAGGTAAATGGCCCATTTTGACATTTCCTTGAAGCATGTGGATATGTTCTGAAAGATATGACCAAGAGTTCTCATTTTTTTCTTTTTCCTTTTTTTGGAGTATTTATTCATTTAAGTAATCTCTACACCCAACATGAGGTTTAAACTCACAACGCAAAGATCAAGAGTTGCATGCTCTTCCAATAGAGCCAGCCAGGTACTCACTCATTTCCTCTTATTGGGCAAAAGCTTGCCGCACTTCCCATCCGCTTTTATTGGACTGATGACATTGGTACACATTAATTGTCCAATGGACAAAAAGTGTCGAATCATATCCAGTCTCTTGTTACCTAGGGATCAGAACATATGCAGTTTATATTAAATTAAAGTCAGGCTACAAGGCCCCAGAATAATTGACTTTAG
Organism: Nyctereutes procyonoides; assembly: GCF_905146905.1. Lineage (NCBI taxonomy): Eukaryota > Metazoa > Chordata > Mammalia > Carnivora > Canidae > Nyctereutes > Nyctereutes procyonoides. Next base: position 36,093,161 of record NW_026575044.1, on the reverse strand, counting down.
AGTCCCTGAAAAAACTACTCATAGTCACTACTAATACTCAACTGGTGTAACATTTACCACTCCTAACATGCAGTCCAAATCATAATCAGTCCTTTAGAAATTATCCCACTAGTTCAACATTCAAGGAAGTCAATTACCTAGAAACTTCTTCCCTGGTCCTTTTTGAATCTTAGAACAATATTGACAGTAGGGATAAGGAAGGATGAAGGATATTCTCCACTGTTTCATCAATTACCTTGAAACAGATACACAAAGAATTCTACAAGAATAAAAATAATAGCCGTCTTCTAATAGTTTGGTGTTATTTTCGGCTGTGATGGAGCTAGAGAACCTTCCTTCAGAGTATGGTCTACTCCTTGTAGGGAGAGTTCAGCAGAAGCCAGAGCAGAAGTTTTTGCATGAATCTGACAAAGGTAAGAGAAGTCTATCACTTGCTGAACCAGATCTGCACAGACAGGACCTCAGGTGTCCTTACTCCTAACTCTCCAGCCCTATGCCATTTTGCAGAAAAGGAAAGGACTGGGGAGTTTAGACCGCTTGCTCAAAATCAAACTATCTGTAAGTGATGTAATGTAGACTCAAGTCTAGATATATCACATTGCAAAATTTATTCTCTTTTTAGGCAATCAGCTGCCTCAGACTTGGGGCTGAAGCTTATCACAAGTGTCACACATTTACTCTTAATGGATAGCTGAAAATCAGAGCAGAAACAAGCATAGGCTTTGGACAGGCAGGTCTTCTGGAATCTAAAAAAACTTTGGTTAAATCATAAATCTAACTTATTACATGACCCTAGGCGAGTTAATAATAATATGAGAAGAAGACACAGAAGAATAGCTACTATTCCCTGAATGTGAACATGATGCCAGATAAGGGACTAGACGCTTCACAAAACAGCTAATGTCACAACAACACTCTGAGGTAAATTTTGTTTTCTCAATTGTCAGGTAAAGAAACAGAAGCACAGAAAGCTAAGAAACTTGCCTAGGTTTCTTAGTTTTTCTTCTATCAGAAAAGTGATTAAAGGCTTTGGTTCTTCTGACTTTCTATAAATTTGGAACATCTTAGACTTCCCACATCTTTAAGATGCATTCACGGAATTGCCATGTTTAGTAAGTGAAACCACATGAAAGACTCTAAGCGCTATTCTAAATGAATCGTAGATATTCAAGAAAGGTTGATTTTTCTATCTCCACCCTCCAAAGGAAAAAAAAAGAGCATAAATTTCTCTTTCTAATTTCTTGCCGTGAGTCAGGCTTTTCTTTCTACTCTACTATCTGTAGAACTTCTAATCTTTCTTTAAGCTTCCCCTCCAAATCAACTTTTCTCTCCTCACACCAGGCCTGTGGCTATTTTACATATATTTATATTTATATTGTCTCCTCCATGACACTGAGCTGCTGTAAGGCAGAGATGTACCGTATTTCTATTTTTCTCAATACTTACTAATCTTCCTGAAATACAGTAATTGTTCACCAAATACTATTAGAATGATCACATACAAGAAATGTTCATTAAGCACATATATAGAAGCATCCCTCTACTAGGCCCAAACTATAGCTGACCAAGGGCTTCAGGAAATTTCTGGAGGTGTCTCAGAAGTGCATTGTCACAGAGATGAGGCTGCCCAAACAACTTCACTTTGCCCACTATAGAGTCTGATCTCTTATACTTTGCTGATCACTTGCATACCCAACAGAACCCCTGGTCAGGCTGTGAGCCCTGGCTTCCTATTTGCAGATATCCATATGTGAGTGATGATAACAAACACTTGTTTAGACATGCTGTTGTTCCTAGGTCTATAGGTTATTTTTTTTAAATATAAGTAGATGTTTTTTTTTAAATTTTTATTTATGATAGTCACACAGAGAGAGAGAGAGAGGCAGAGACACAGGCAGAGGGAGAAGCAGGCTCCATGCACCGGGAGCCCGACGTGGGATTCGATCCCGGGTCTCCAGGATCGCGCCCTGGGCCAAAGGCAGGCACTAAACTGCTGCGCCACCCAGGAATCCCAGGTCTATAGGTTAAAATGAGTTACTCTCTTTGGTGGGTGATGTTCTCTGATCCCATTTTTAGTGAATGAGTGAAAACAGAAATGGCCAAACGAATATCTAAAATCAGTGTCAGGGGCACCTGGGTGGCTCAGTGGGCTAAGCGTCTGCCTTCGGCTCGTGTCATGACCCCGGGGTCCCAGGATCGAGCCCTGCATGGGGCTCCCTGCTCAGTGGGGAGCCTGTTCCTCCCTCCTGCTTGTGCTCTCTTAAACAAACAAAATCTTTAAAAGTAAAATAATACCAATAATACCAATGTCAGCAAGTTTTATGTCTAGATATTAGTCAAGATTCTCCAGAGAAACAGAACCAATGGAATATACATAAATGTATATATTAAGAGGAGGCTTATTATAGGAATTGGCTCATATAGTTAATGGAGGGCAAGAAGTGCCATGATCTGCCATATGCGGGCCAGAGAACCAGGAAAGCCTGTGGTATAATTCAGTCCAAGTCCCAAGGCCAGAAAACCGGAAGTTCTCCTAGCTGAGAGTAAGAAAAGGTAGACACCCTAGCTCCAGAAGAGAGAAAGAGGATTCACACTTCCTTCTCCTTTTTATTCCATCAGGGTGCTCACGTTGGATTGGATGATGCCTACCCACATTGGTGAGGGTGCACATTTTTCCTCAGCCTAGTGAATCAAATACTAATCTCTTCCAGAAATACCTTTATTTAGAAATAATGTTTTCTCAGCTAATTAGCCATCGCTTAGCCAGTGCAGTTGATACATAAAATGAACCATCACATCATATTGTAATTTAAGTGGAACAATTAAGGGCGCCTGGGTGGCTCAGTCAGTTAAGCATCTGGCTTGTGATTTTGGCTCAGGTCATGATCTCAGGGGTCATGGGATGACCCCCTACCCCCACCCCCATGTTGGGTTCCTTGCTGAGCACAGAGTCTCCTTGAGATTCTCTCCCTCTTCTCCCTAGCCCTCTCAAATAAATAAATAAATTTTAAAAAATTTTAAAATAAAAATAAATGGAATAATGAATGCACCTTGTTCTCCTGGGCTGGGAACTGCGCCTGCAGAGGAAAGCAGGCACACAGGATGATTCCTGAAAGTTCAGCCAGCCCTTCACTGATGTTCTGTGGTCATTTAAATGCTACTGCGGATCCCCAGCACACATCCACTATATCATTTCTGAGCCCTCCCCACTCTGCAGGAGTTCTGCCCAACTTGGGAAACAATTTTACCTTCTCTAAAATAAACAAATAAAAACAGCTTACCAAACCAAAATAAGATAATGTGGGTAAGCTTCCGCATTTCCTCACTACTCCAACCCTTTTTCTCTTCTCTCAGATTAACCCTGTGGTCTCTTCACTCTACATTTACTCACTTACTTCTGTCTTTCAGACATGCAAATATTCCATTTTTTAAGCAGTGGTTCTCAAAGTGAGGTCTCCAGATCAGCCACAAGAACATCTTGGGGAAACTTGTTAGAAATGTACATTGCTGAGCTCCACCCCAGACCCATCATTCGGATATTCCTGGATGGAGTCCTGATATCTTGTTTAACGAGCCTTCTAGGTGATTCTGGTGTGTTAATGTTTGAGAACCACTGGCTTTTTTTTTTTTTTTTTTTTTTTTTTTTTTTTTTTTTCAGAACCACTGGCTTTAACCAGAGTTTCCTCAGCTTACTTTTCTCTGGAGCTGCTTTCAAATTCTCTTCCCTTTTGAACAGTCAAAGCTCTTTATCAAGCAATCTTCACTTACTCTTTTCCCACTTCCAATTTTTTATAGACTCACCTAAAATCTTGCTTTCAGAAATGACCAAATTACTGATTTATATGAGCTATGTGGAGGACTTTACAATGAAAGTAGAGACAGAAAACCTAACTTTGATGAGTGGTTCACTGCTTTCTATCTGTGTGACTTGGGCAAATTGCTTAAATTATCTAAGCCTCAGAGTTCACCCTTACAAAGTGGTAATAATAATACCTTCTTTACTGGATTATTGTGGAGATGAAATGAGATAATCATGTGAAAGTATTACGCATAGTATGACATAGAAGCTTAATAAATGTTTACTAAATGCAAATTAAAGTGGCATATACAAACTTGGTGTGTACTTTAGAAATGAAACATTTCAGAAATTTCATGGGCCGTGTAGTGAAAGATGTGTTTAAAAAGACCTTATTAAATGCTCATTTGCATGACATATCTTAATGACTTCAGAGGAACCACAATGTACTCTAAGTTAATTAACTATAGTTTTAAAAATTGCTACATATATTTTTATATGATATTGAATAATTTGTACCATTTCTCACACAGGATTTTCTTTTTTTTAGTAAATTTTATTTATTTATTAATGAGAGACACACACACAGAGAGAGGCAGAGACAGAAACAGGCTCCACGCAGGGAGCCAGATATGGGACTCGATTCCAGGTCTCCAGGATCATGCCCTGGTCTGAAGGCGGCGCTAAACCCCTGAGCCACCGGGGCTGCCCTCACAGAGGATTTTCATCCTTTTTTCCCGCCCCCCCCCACCTCCATGTTGTTTGAATGTTGTTATTTTTGACTCTATAGAAAATGAGCAGAGGCAAGTAAAGAAACACTGCTTGGTACTGCTTTTCTCATTTTTGTGGAATTGAAACCAAATAAAATAGATAGAGATTACGACAAGATTTAGAGTCTATACAGGAAGAATCTAAGTTCTTTAATTTCCATAAATCTGGCTTCAACTTTTGTTGGTCTGCTCTAAAAAGTGCTTTTATTGTTGCTGTTCACTAATAAAGAAATCTGGAGGTCTTTGAGAGACGATCTTTGCTCGTCTTCTCAACCTCTGGGTTGCATTTAGTATGTTAACTGCCACCACCTGCCCTCCCGCCACTGGAAATTCGGGATGGGGTATTATTTTTGAAAGAGTAGAGGAGCCAGTGTTTTCTTTTGTGTCGTTTTTGTTCAGGTTTTTCCTTGTCCCTCCTCAGACTGCCCTCATACCTCTGTCCAGCAGGATTTTGGCCTGGGTTCATGGTCTCACTGGAGGAGTAGGACAGGGTATAAAGCAGGAAGAAGAATGTCAGCCTCTGATCTTTTTTTTCTTCTTCTTTTTTAATTCCAAAACCTAAACTCAGGGAATTTAGAGGATTAGGACAGAGATAAAGCATCAGATTTAGAGAAATAAGTGTTTTCCCTTGAGTGTAGGTAGGGACTCGCTCAGTCTGGGGTAGAAAGGCAAGCTGGAGGGCACGAGGAGAGAGGAGAGCTCAATGAACAACAGCGTTTGGCAAGTGTGGAGGCCCTGGGAGAAACTCTGTGCCCATCTTCCTGCAAGAGGCTCCTTCCCTATAGACCCAGGAAGGCCCCAGCAGAGCAATCAGTGCCTACCACCTCTAGGTCGCCGGGGCTCTAAAGAGCACTGTGGGGTTCTTGTGCTCCCCCATTAAGCAAAAATCCATGCTGGAAGCTGCCTGCTTGCAATGAGAGCTACCAGCAGTAAGAAGATATTACATGATGACCACTGTGGCACAATGGCCCATAATCAAACAATGAAGAGGACAGATAGATCTCTCAGGGATGACGTAAGCCCAGTCACACAAGCCCCTGGAGCTCAGCAAACTCCGCAAGGAGATGAGAACCCCAAGTAGAACAAAATGAATTTTCTATCTCCTCTTGCAGAATGAAGATGATCCTCTGGAAGTTAATTTGAATTGCATAGTAATAAAATTACCCCTTTTTGCACCTTGTTAGTGGATTATAGACAATATCTACTTTATAGGAGTGTATAGCCTTTTGTGCCTAGACTATTCTGCACCCATTATGTGGGCCCGAATGCATTCCGTGAAGGTCCAGGCTCACAGCAAAGGTTCAGGAATAGTTTTGATGGAAACATTTTTGCAGCACTGGCATACAGAGTTCAGCAACTTTTCCCCAAATCTTCTCAGCTTCCTTCAATCCTCACTGTAACCACTGCTCTCACTTGATGGTTCATGTCTCAAGAATGTATGTGTGCCTGATACTGCACCAAGCATAGAGAGTGCAACAACACACAGAGATGGCCTCAGAGAGGTTATGGTGTAGTGGAAGAGACAGATATTTATTTATTTATTTATTTATTTATTTATTTATTTACTTACTTAGAGACTATTTATTTATTCATGGGAGACACAGAGACAAAGAGAGAGGCAGAGATACAAGCAGAGGGAGAAGCAGTGCAGGGAGCCTGACGTGGGACTTGATCCCGGGTCTCCAGGATCAGGCCCTGGGCTGAAGGCAGCGCTAAACCACTGGGCCACCCAGGCTGCCCAGAGAGAGATATTTTTTAAAAAATAATGATTGTACAAATTTTACACTATGCATTCATTCAGTACAATGACTATGTGTTATTAAGTACCATGACGACATATAAAAAGAAGAACCCAGGAATCCAGAGAAGTCTCCTCAAACAAGGTGAAGTATGAAGAATAGGCTAGAGTTTGGCAGCACAAGACAGAATAGATGTGGGGGGGCTCGGGGCAGGAGGTTAGGGTTTCATGGAGAATATCATGAGCAAGGACCACAAAGGTAACAGGATCTCCTTATCCCATTTAAATAGAGGGGTTAGTGTGTCCAGAATGTAGAGAATGGCTGGAAAAGTCACATGGGATGAAAATGGAGTGGTCAGCAGCGGCCAAATCATGCAGCCACACATGGCATAACAGCAAACGTGGATGCTAGGAGCAAAGGAAAACTATCAACGCATTCTACCCAGTGGAGTGACATGAGCAGATTTGAAATTTACATCAAATACAACTAGAGTGAGATACCATTTTCATCTACTATATTGAGAAAAATCAGGTACTAAAGTAGTGTGCAGGCCTGGCGAAGATGTAGCATACAAATACCCTCTTAGACTTTTGGAATGTGAATGTACATTGATGCCTCCTTTTTGAAGATCAATTCAGAAAAATAAATAAAAAATTTAAATGACCAAGTAGTTCTATCATAAGAAATTTGCACTATGGATATATCCTGAAAATATAGCCAGTTAATTGTACAACAAAGTTCAATAAAGCATCATCTCTAATATTAAAAATTTCAAAAGCCAAAGCTAGAAACAATCTACACGTTCATTAGTAGGGGGCTGGCTACATAAATCGCAATTTGATTATATAATGAAGTATTATGACTTATTAATAATATGTTGTAGATTTGGTTGGACTGATGTGGAAGTTCTTAGAGATATTTAAGTCTCCATGTATATGATTTCATTTATGTACATACTTAATGGCAGCTACATATGTATGGCGATTACAAATTAAGATTTTTTTAATGGAAGGACACATACACAAAAAAACTGATTACCTTTGGGGAGAGGAACCACAGGTGACAGATGGGAGAACTTGATTTTTTTATTTTGTTTGGTTTGATTTCTTTTACAATGTGCATGTGTAGCAGACATAGTTTGTGGCCTTTACCCTATCCATTATCAACATCATCCTTGTTAATAGAAGCCTGATATTGTTCAATTGCCATCTTCCAGGGCTGGTGAGCCAATCCTCAGATCAGGGATAATTTGTGTGCAGTCCAGTGGTCTAAAAACAATCTCATTTGCATTGCTAATTTGAGGGTGGGCTGTGATCCAGGTCTCCCCTAGGAGGTGGGAGGTAAGATCTGCTAGATGCCCCCAGGAGACCTTGCTTTACTCTTAACACCAGAAGACACTTCTCTTGCTTCTAGGCTGCTGCAGCCATTTTGTGACAGTGAGGAAAATTAGTCATAGGGTGAAACCAAAGCTGAGAATATCAGATGAAAGAGTTTATTAGAGGTAAGGATTTATACCACTGGTGAATTTTTTGAGTTTCTGATTATGCCAGCTAAGCAGCCCCTCTCTGGACCTCTTGTCCTAAGAGATAATGTATTTTCTTATTGTTCAAATCATTGAATTAGGGGTATCACAAATTGGAATCAAATTTATCTTGTTTGATATGGCATTTTCAGTGAATTGATGTGCTAAGAATACAGCCCGTGAAGTAAGAATTGGAAGGGACAGGCAGGAAGCTGGGGCAGGCCAGGTGGGAGGAACTTGTTGCATTACTCAGACTCACCCTAGAAATACCAGCAACCATACAAGGTGAAGAGAAGAGCACTGGTGTGAGATCAAAGTTCTCTCCACTTCTTCTACTTTCCAAGTTTTTAAATTAATTAAACTGTGAAGTGTTTGTACCCTCTCCCACTAATGGGTTTGAAATGACTTATGATAAAAAAGAAGGGGACAATAAACCCAGTTACTCACTTATAAAAGCAGAAACCAAAAAAATAAAAAAAAATAAAAAACAGCAGAAACCAAGACATAAAAGGGAAAACAAAAATTTAAGAAATCCTCATAGGATAAACTATAAAAACTGAGAAGCTATCCTAGCTCTGGGGTATAACTTTATCTATATATTCACCTATTCACACTTCCTTCTATCCTTTTTTGAGAAGTAAGACAAATCCTTAATCTTTCACTCCACCAGCATCTCTATCTGAGCTCTTATTTATAAATCCTAAACCTTCGACAGAGCTATGAGTTCAACTAAAAGGACCAGAGAAGACAGAGCTGCTGGTATTGGTGAGCCTGGGGAAGTTCCAAACTTCTAAATTCGGAAGATGGAAGTGAAAAGTGAGAGTCCTTTTCCAATAGTGCTTGGTAGAGCCAAAGAAAGGAGTCACCAACATCAAAATGACAGAGCCATTTACTCTTTTGAAGAACCAAGACAGTATTTGTTTTTACAACAACTTCTGTGCAAAATAAAGCCACAAAAGAATTAGCTCTGTGTCTCCTAATCTGTGCCAAACACAGGAATATCACCTGGGCAAAGAAGAGGAAGAGAGTTTCTTAGTCTCCTACACACGGTACCCTAAGAACCACACTGGTAGCATGTCTTTTCTAAGCCTATCAGTGGGAGTCTCGGAGTTTCCCATATTTTATCAAGCCACATGAGGGAAGAGTGTGAGAAGGTGAAGAAAAGGAGGGAAAGAGAATTGGCTGATGGTCCCATAGATTTCCTTTTACTTCCGGATTCATGTTTCATTCCACAACCTCCACAGCCATTTGGGGCTCCTGTTCGTATTACACAGTTTCTCTGCGTGTGACATGAATCTCTGCCAACATAGACACCATATGATAAACCCCTGGGACATGTTTCAGTAGGACTTTATGAGAGTAATATATGGTTATCCAACTTTTATCTCGAAGAGCAAATTCTTAATCAATGACCTACACTTAAAGCCTTCATTTTCCTCTCTAGGCTTCCAAAAGACTTAACTGTCATCTACCTTATGGGGCAATTTCCTAGCTTTTTATTTTTAGTATTTTCTTTCCTCTCTGGTAACATGATTTTTTTTTAATGAGTGCTCTCCTTAGGGAATTAATTATTACCTTGAAGAGTATATTCATATAGTTCCATCAAGATATCTTAAAAATTTTTGAATTCCTGACAGACACATCTGCAGCTTTTAAAAATTATATAATGTACATGTGCATTTTTTCCAACTGTATTGAATAAAAAGTCTTTTATTTTGGGATACAAGACAGTCTCTCTTTTTCCTTCTCTCTGTTAAATGCATAAATCAAGCTCATTGGCTGCAAATACCCATGTGCATGTGCCTCTGCACACAGACTCGTTAGGGTTCTGTGTGAGAAGAAATCTATGTCATGGGAAGAAAGGAGCTCCACAGATATGGACAGTCATCACTGCATGGGCATTTGTTTTGCAGAGAGGAGGCTCATTATAGCACACCTTGTTTAAAGTTTACAGAGCTTTTAGAAACCTGGTAATCATGCAGTCCTGCATTGAGAAACAATGGCCCTACCGCAGTTGCCATATTCACATGAGGCAACATAGCTAAATAATGGAAAGGTTGCAACCTCTAAGAGAGCAACAGCACAGCCCAAATGGAGGCTACTTTTCATATTTAACTCATAGCAGATCAGACCTTGTTGTGGAAAAATTGCATAAAATGCCATGAAGCCTAATACTGGGCACTTTGAATTATACGCAGTGACGGGTTAAAGAGAGAGCAACAGGGACTCAACCTCACACTCTGCCACTGAAAATTTGGGGTTGTGTGAATACATTTGAGAAAGGTGGGGAAGAAATCTCAACAGTCATTCTATGCTCTGAGATGAAAGCAGCACCACACAGTAACAGGGCATGGGGCCATTGTGGAAGATGTCCTGAGGTTGAACTGCTGGAGATCACATGCTAATGGCATGAGTTCAGGCCAACAGTCCAAACTCTGATTGTCAGTTTCCATGACTGTCACTATCTGGGCATTGTGGCCAAGCCAGAATTGGGATTAGCATCAGGCGGGCATGACATTGAATTGGGGGGCTGGATCCCTCCCTCCCAGACCTTTGTTTGCATGGGTTAATTTGCATGAGGGAAAGGACACCTGTAAGGAAGAAGTTTCATACCTACTAACACGATATTGGAAGAATGGAAAAAATAATAATCTATTGCCTTCAGCCAACAGAAGATAAGAAAGGCCATGGGCAGAGGCTGAAGAAGTTGCTTTCAAAAGGGATTTTGTTTTTAAACTTGGAGTATGGCAGTGGAGTTCAGAGCCTGAAGCACCAAATGTCAACTGAAAGTTAAGGAGAAAAATATCCTTCCATTTCTGCAAGTGTGTAATGGGTCTTTAACAGAGGAGAAGACTATAGGAGATCTGATACCATTTAGCAGCATGGAAGAATGTAACATTAGAGCACCAGGAAAGGCACTAGAGCTATAGAAACCAAGTTCCTAAGGAGGACCCTGGCATCAGAGCAGTGGCAAGGGGACTTCTCCTGGCGGCTGGCTGGCAGAGGGTACCTTTTGGGATGCTGAGGCAGGAGCACACAAGGAACTAATCATAACTATGGAGAGATGCCTACAGATAGCTCAAGGGGCCAGTGTAAGGGTGGCACTGAGGACTCCAGTAATATAGGTGGAGCCTCCAAACCAACAACCTGTACATATTACCATCACCATGATCTCATTCACACCTTTAGGCTGGTGGAATCTTGAGGGCATTCCAATGATGTGTAGTGACAAGGATGATACGGCCATTCCCTCTAGCACTCTTAGTAAGGACTAATGAGACAACATATGTGAAAATGCTAGTACAGTGCCTGGTACTAAGCACTCTGCTCATTTCCTTTCCAAGCTTGACCTTTATAAGAAAGATCAGTCTAGAATATTCATTCTTTCTGTGATCCCATACCAGAAAGACAACACATACTTTATTTTTTCATATTTGGGAAAGTAAACAGAAATAAATGAATTACTTTCTAATTTAGAAGATGCTTGTTATTTTACATAGGCATCAAACAGCTTGGAAATAAATAAGTGAAACATTTGGGGCTTTAGAGGATTTTTCAGTTCATTAAGACAGTAATGTATGAAACAAATACTTCAGTGGTTCTGGAAGTGCTTACTTCGCATGGGTTACTATATAAGCCCTAAAGAAGACAGTTAAAAGGTAAAGTGGGAACAAAAAAGAATACTCTCTAAGGCCACAGACACACTAAAGGATTGGTATAAAAGACCTCGATGGCGTTATATTCTATTTATGATATTTCACTAGATTCTTGTTACACTTAGAAAAAGTACTCTCAACTTTTTATGCGATGCTATACAACAGCCCTATTTGGGCTGATTGCAAGGTCATTAATGAGTTTCAATTGTCCCCAGAAGTCTTTTTTACACTTGATTTCTAGTGCTTGGAAATTTTCCAATAGAATGAACACTTCAGGATTAGAGCAAGGATGGCAAATTTCTCACCTCCTGTGTTTGTATGTGCAGACATCACTAATCAATCACTGTTCTTTTATGCTGAGTCATCTTCTCAATACAACTCCAAGGAGTCACTTCCAATCAAAGCAGTTAAAACCAATTTTCTCTATCTGCCTTAATGTTTTTCTTTCTGTGAAAATGCAAATATTTGAAGAAGCATAAAAATTTATCAATCACTGACAACTAAATGTTAAAAAAAAAATTGAAAGCAGCCCTTGCTCTAGCATTAGAGGAGAGAACTCACGAATTCTGGAATAGAGGGAGGATAGACAGCAGAATCTAAGAGCTCCCTGAAGATATACTTCACCTACTTAACAATTTTGCCTAAGGCCAGTGCTGCCAAAAGGACCAGTTCTCTCCAGGGCATCTATTTCAGCCATTTACCATCAAATAAAACTTAAAACTGGCATATGAATTCTCAGGCCAAGGGCATTTTATTTTTTTGAAATTTTAAAGTACTTGTTGGGTAAACTATTTAAAAAATTCAAGAACCATAAGAGAATCCTGGAAGCAGAAAGAACAGGCAAGTAAGGTACAGCTTATTGTAACAGGTGCCATGCGTCTATACATTGTGCAAGCACAGAAACTTTTGGGCACACATACTTGAAAATTGCTATGTACTTTCATAGTTAACAGTCCTCTGCAGCAGACTGGCAGGCTAACAGGTAAGGCAAGGCAAGATGATACATTTAAAAAAGAAATTATGGGACTTGAGCTTATAGCCAAGATTTGGTAATGGGGACCAGATTCATTTCCCCATCAGAAACAACCAAAAAATGAACAAAATATATGAAACAATAATTTGTGAGACACTGGACATTGGGCCAGAAAGGATACTAATCTTGACAAATGGGCAAAAAATGAGGTGAGCCTAAGGTCTTCCCAACTGACTGCCCTGAATGAGTTTTATAGCCATGGTGCAGGGAAAGTGAACCCAGGCCAATCCAGAAAACTACCTGCATTGCAGAGGTAGACATAAGAGTACAGAGAAAACAAGGTAGCTACAGTTTATAAGAGTAATAGAGAAGAGAGAGCTACACAGAGAAGAGCTCCAGAGATCTACAGAGGGTCCCCCTCAAGAATGCAGCTTTGTGCTAATCAACACAGGCATGTGAAGGAACTCCAGAAAACTGGACAAAGAATCACTGGAAAGGGTTGGAGTGTGGTTTCTCAATCCCAGCACTATTCATACTTTTGGTTGCATAATTCTTTGTTATGGGGGCTGTCCTCTGTGTGGTAGGATGTCAGCATCTCTGGCCTCTACTCAGTAGATGCTGGTAGCTCTCTCCTCCCATCCATCCTCCAGTTGTGACAACCCCAAAGCCCACAGATCAGGAATATCAATGAATTCCAGGCACAAGAAACATCAAATAAAATCTACAAAGGTACATCATAATCAAATTGCTCAGGTCATGACTTCAGGGTCGTGAGATTGAGCCCCTCATCAGGCTCTGTGCTTGGTGGGAAATCTGCGTGGGATTCTCTCTCTCCTTCTCTCCCTCCCCCTTCTCTCTTATCTCTCATAAATAAATAAATAAATAAATAAATAAATAAATTTAAAAATTTTTAAAGATTTTATTTGCTCATGTGAGAGAGAGAGAGAGAGAGAGAGAGAGAGGCAGAGGGAGAAGCAGGCTCCATGGAGGGATCCTGATGTGGGACTCGATCCCGGGTCTCCAGGATCATGCCCTGGGCTGAAGGCAGGCGCTAAACCACTGAGCCACCTGGCTGCCCTAAAAGAGCTAAAATTAAAAAGAATGACCGTACTAAATGTTGATGAGGATGTATAAAAAAGAAAAAGAAAAAAATGGAACCCTCCCACTGCTGGTGGGAATGTCCAAAGGCATAACCACTTTGGAAAACAGTTTGGCAACATCTTACAAAGTTAAACTAACACCTGCTATATGACCCAGCTGTTCCATTTGTAGGTACTATGATGATATGTATTTAAATGTTCACAGCGACTTTTGTAATAGGAAACAACTGGAAATAACAGTTTGTCTATCAACCAGTGAATGGATACAAAAGACAAAACTGGGGTTTATCCACATATGTATGAGCAATAAAAATGAAAGGTCTATTTATGCATACGACATTAATGAATCTCAAATAAGTATACTGACTTTAAAAAGCCAGGCAGATTTAGAGTACACTGCATGATTCCATTTATTTATAACTCTAGAAAATTAAAAGAAATCTACAGTGATAGAAAGCAGATCACTGGGTATTGGGTATTGAAGGTGGGTAAGGAAGTATATGAGGGAAGGAGGAAATTTGGGGGGGATATGAATATGTTCAATATCTTGATTGTTGCTCATTATCTTGATTATGAGTGTATAAGGGTGTTAAAACATGTCGATTTGCATATTTTAGATATGTGAAGTTTATTTCAGTCAATGTAATTTAATCTCAATAAAGCTGTCAAATAATGGAAATTATAGGAAGAGTTTCTAGGGGATGTTGTAAAATGTTATACCTGACCTTGATACTAGAATGGAGGTCAAGAGATCTGAGTTCTAGTTCATTTCCCACCTCATATTTGTTGTATGATCTTGTTACAATCGTGTAAAAATCTCTTGGATTCAATTTCTAACTTAAAAGTCAAATAGTTGATTTGATGACCTCTAGTGTCCTTTATAACTCCAAAATCTAATCATAGATAAAAAGCTAATAGAAGAGACGTTGCATGGTGAAATGGAATAGATTGACCTGGGTTTGAATTTCAGCTCCATTACTTATTACTTAACTTCAGATTAATTATTCAACCCCTCTACACTGTTGAGAGTAAGTTCCATGAGGAAAGGATTGTGTTGGTTATGGATTCCTATAACTCAGAACCTGGTAGAGATGCTGGCATATAAATAAATGTCTTCTTTTCTGAAAAATGAAAATAATAATACACCTATTTGCAGCAGAGGGTGTTGATTGCCCCACCCCCATATTCTGTTGTTCTAATTCTACCTTTATTTCAGCACAAGGAGACAGTTTCTGGCACCCTTTCTATTTCAAGCATCAGAAAGTCACCCTACTGAGGGAAACAGTGCTACCAAGAAGGGCTCTGGCCTCAGGAGAAGCTGATGCCCTGAGGGCCACCTTTAAGCAATGAATGTGGGAGGCAGTGGATAATTGTAATAGCCTGCACCTTGATCATGGACTTCTAGGCTCCAGAAGTATGAGCAAATAAATGTCATTAAGCCTCCGAATTTGGGTTTTATTATGGCAGCTCAAGCAGACTAGTACAGTAAGGCATCTAAAACACTATAGAGCAAAATGTAAACCCAACTCAAGAGGGACGGAAAGTTTCTGAAGCTGAACTTTTGATTATATTGTTGCACTCCAAGTGAGAAAGAAAAGTTGAAACTATTTAAAACCAAAGCAAACCAAACAAAAAAGAATCAATATGCAGGGTTGCCAGATTTAGCAAGTAAATTACAGAATATTCAGTGAAATTTGAATTTCAGGGAAACACTGAATTTCTTTAGTATAAGTATGCCCCAAATATTGTACACTCTACAATTATTTGCTATTTATCTGAAGTTCAAATTTAAGTGGACATCCTGTATTTTATCTGACAAGCTTATCAATGTAATTATATAGTCAGCTCTCTGAGGAGCCCAACTGTTTATAAAAAGCTCTGTACAAAAGATTTTTTTTTTAAAAAATGAAGGATTGATTTGTAAAGCAAAGTGGCTCAACTTGAGGGAATTTTATGAGGCAGTCTAAAACCCAGGCTAAGCGGAGGCTCACAAAACAAACTAAAGACAAGAACAAATTATCTTAAAGCTCAAGGAAAACAGGGAAGTTATTGGCCCACCATATGGAGAAGGTGGCATAAAGTTAGCAGATGACAGAGACAAGAGCTGAACTTTCCTTCTGCCTTCTATTGTCTACCCAGGAAAATAGATCCACCCCACCCTCCACAAAAATAGCCAGCTGATGTCAAGCAGGCCAGGAATCAGAGATAATCTACCTCACCACCTTCAGTGAGCTCAGAATATTTCTATCCCAAATTACTAAGATAAATTGAAGATGTGATCTTACAGATTGCTCTGAGTTATCATCGGCAATGGGAGAGGTGCCAGAAAACAAGTAAATATTCATATTTTGGGGAAGAAGAGGCACGTGGACACTATTGGATACTACAGAGTGGGAGTCCAGTGTCTAGAAAAATTTCTCAGGTAGTTTCCTAAGAAACAAGTCAGGTCAAATGAACTTCTTTCTTGCTACAATTATTAGATTTGTGCTTCAGGAGAATACTATAGTGACAACGCCCCCATTTCAACAAAGTGTTTGATGAATATTTTCCATGATAACCTTGTGGACAACAGAGAAATGTCAGAATCATTTTTTTTTGTGATTCTGAATTTATATCCCACTTAACTGTGTTCATAATGTCTTAAATGAAGTTATGCTGATCAGATTTGCTATCAACATAAAGCTAAGAGAAAGAGCAGATTAATTGGATTCTTTTGGTGGCAAGAAACTCAATGAGAAATAACTGAAACAGAACTTAATTGCAAAGGTACTAAGCCTCAGACTCATAAGAACCAAAGCTTCTGGGAAGGCTATAAAGTACAGTGGTTATCAGTGCAGACTCTACTTTGAATCCTAGCTCTACACGATGTTGGGCAAGTCACTTCTCTGTGCCTCAGCTTCCTCACCCATAAATTAGTACCTGATATAAGCACTGTATCTTCAATTTTATATTATATATGGTGTGATTATCTCCTCTTACTCCTTGCAGAGCAGCTTTCTGCTTCTGAAACCCACATAATGGAGACAAACATGGCTCCTGTTAGCACTTGAGTCTGTTACCTTGCAAACCACGCACACTCTCTTAATCCTTGGCAAAGGGATGTTATTTTGTTTGTTCCTGATGCCTTCTCAAGACAAACCATTATGATCAAGAAATAAATTCTCATATATTTATTAGTTCATTCATTCAACACATGTGAGTTGAGTTCTTAGCATGTTCCAAGCACTTTTCTAGGCACTAAAAATACAGGAGTGAAAAAAAAATGTCTCTGCTCTCATAAAGCACATATTTGCTGGAGGGAGATGGAAAGGGTCAACAAAGAACAAATTTAAATATTATAATAAAATGGTGACAAGTGTAATATAGAAGAAAAATGTGTAATAAATGGATAGAGTGACCTGGAAAAAAAGGAAACACTATTTTATAGAGGTGGTTAGGGAAGATCTTTCTGGTGAGATGACATTTGAGCAGATACCTGGGAAAAGAAGATACCTGGAAGGTTGTTCTAGGCAGAGGGAACAGGAATTGAAAAGCCCTAAGGCTTGGATTCCAAAAGAACAAGGCCAATGTAATTGAAATGGGAAGAGTCAGGGTGAAACAAAGTAAGAGAGATAACTGGACCCAGGTCACGAGCTCAAGAGGAGCCTGGCAGGCCATGGTAAAGACTGTGGATTATTACTTTGAGTGAGGTGGGAGCCATTGCAAGGTTTGGAGCAGAGGATAACATGGAGTGATCTGGTTTTAGCTGCTGGGTGGAAAACGATCATAGGTGGCAATCTGAAAGCAGAAGGTTATTACAATGATCCACGTGAAATATAATGGTGTTTTGCATTCTAGTAGTAAAGAGAGTTAGCAGTGGCCACCCTCAATGTGCCTTCAGTACTGCTGAAGAGTGTGAGACACCCTTGTTCTATTAAATGTGGGGTGTGAGACAAAGAGAAGAGAGATGACCCCCAAAATTATCAGAGTGAAGGGTAGTTCAAAAGTTCACTTCATAGTGAACTTTTACAAAAATGAGGAAAACTCCGGAAGGAACAGATCTGGTGGGGAATATCAAGAGTTTTCTTGTGGACATGTTAGTTTGAGATGTCCTTTGTCATCCAGGAGACATCAAGCAGGCAGTAGGTGTATGGGATTATGGGAGGGTTCAGGACAGAATGGGAGCTAGAAGTGGCCTTTCAAGCCATGGGATTTGACAAGCTTACCTAGAGAGGGGAGTTGAGAGAACATAGAGGTGATGAGAAATTGAACTTGGGGGTACCTGGAAATACACAAAAGAAGGCAGAAGAGACTGAGAAGGTGTGATCAGTAAAGTAAAATAAGGACCAGGAGGGGAATGATCAAGAGACTAGCTGGAAATGTCTGAAGCAGGCAACTGTGCTCGATTATGTCAAGGCAGGTTAAGAATTGAGAGATGAGGCCCTCATATGATGACAAGCCTTATAAGAGGGGTGCTGAAGGGACAGGGCTGTAGGTTTCTGCTACATGTAGTGAATCAAATAGATGAAAGCAAGAGAATTCAAACTTTTTTGATAAATTGTGGTAAGAAGCTTAAAGCCTCAAATAAAACTTAAACATGATAAATCCTCAGTTGGGTCTTAGTTTCAGACTAGAAACTATAAAATCTGTGTAGATATGCATATGAAAGACTGAAAGAAAATGTCCCCAAACATTAACAATTATTATCCATAATTGTTGGAGCCAGATATGATATTTATTTTTCTCATATTTTTGTAATTTCAAAATTTGCCTATGATAAATATGCATTGCTTTAGTAGTCAGGAAAATATAACAAGTATTATAAAAGATCAGTTGTGTATAAATAGGGATGGGAAGAACTTGTTTTAATTTATGCAGAAAAATCCCAAAACTTGTTGAAAAAGATCTCAAGTTCCATTAATCATAAATGTATAACATGGGCAGCCCCTGTGATGCAGCGGTTTAGTGCTGCCTGCAGCCTGGGGTGTGATCCTGGAGACCCGGGATCAAGTCCCACGTCAGACTCCCTGCATGGAGCCTGCTTCTCCCTCTGCCTGTGTCTCTGCCTCTCTTTCTCTGTGTGTGTGTCTCTATGAATAACAAAAAATAAAAAAATGTATAACATGCATTTTTGCGTTTTTAAAAAAGATTTTGTTTATTTATTCATGAGAGATGCAGTGAGAGGCAGAAACATAGGAAGAGGGAGAAGCAGACTCCCTGCAGGGGAGCCGAACAGAGGACTTGATCCCAGGACCCTGGGATGAGGACCTGAGCCAAAGGCAGATGCTCAACCACTGAGCCCCTTTTTTAAAGATTTTATTTTAATATGCATTCTTGTATTAATTCAACAAAAAGTGGGAAAACCAGACAGCCTCACTATTGGAAAGTATACAGAGAAGGTAAGGATAAGGAGAGATGCGGAAAGTATGTCATGGGGAAAGGTTGAGGAGAATAGAAATGTGCCTACTAGAGGGAAAATTTCAGTCATAAAGGATATGTGATGAGTTGTCATGTGGTAAAAAATATCAGACTTGGGCAGCCCCATTGGCGCAGTGGTTTAGTGCCGCCTGCAGCCCAGGGCGTGATCCTGGAGACCCTGGATCGAGTCCCACATCAGGCTCTCTATGCATGGTGCCTGCTTCTCCCTCTGCCTGTGTCTCTGCCTCTCTCTCTCTCTGCGTCTCTATGAATAAATAAATAAAATATTAAAAAATATATATCAGACTCAGCTTCACTTATAACCTTGAGCAAGTCGCTTAATTTTTCTGACTCTTGAGACCCTTGCTGATAAAGTAGCAGCAACACCTTCCACATAACACTGATTTGGAACATCCTCTTTTCTGACTCCCATGTCAGTGTCTCCAGAGTCTGGTCCAGAATCGGCTGAATGCAGATCTCATGAGCTCCCCTTTGGGTTTCTCTAAAATATCTCCTCAGAAGCCTTGGTAAGCTATGTCAATTTCATTGAAGATTTTATCCACTTCAATGAGAAGATTCACATTGTACACTTCTCAGAGAAAAAAACTAAAGTGCTCCCCCATGCACATACTGCTCTTCTAAGCAGTCTTTGTCATGGTGGCAATGGGGAGGGGGGATGAATGGGTGTGTATGTGGTGGGGGGGATTCTTCCACCATCAGACTCACTGGCTCCTTTCTAGCTCCTCAGGATACTGGAGTCATCAAATACCTTCACCTTCTTCTGTGAGAGCAAGTCATCCTCTTTCAGTTCCTATCTTTAATTAAAAAAACCAAACACTATTATTCTTAACAGAACAAAGATCCACTCATGTAGCAGAATCTACCTTCCATAGCAAACGTATTTCTGCCTGAGTGTGACCTTTGGGATCTCCTAATCCCCTTCCCACCTCCCCAACGTAAGGGCTATCAAGTTTTCCTTGCAACATATCCAGTGCTCTTCCCATGAGGAAATGGGCTGAAGGACAACTCTTCATCCACTTATATACGTATAGTATTTGGTACACGACTGTCACCCAGTAAATGATTAGGAAATGATGGGTTTTTAAAATTATCATGATTCTCTTTAAATATTTAAACAGCTGTGTGGCAGCTGAACATAGGCATTTATTTTCTATAGTTCCCAAAGACCCAAAAGGACCAACAGATATAAGTCACTGGGAGCAGAATTTGGCTCAATATAAAGCAGATATTTACAGTGATTAGAACTATCCCATAGAAGAGAAGCTTCTTAAGGTGGTATATCTTCTACTGTTTGAATTGTCTGATCCAAGATCTAAAACAGGAGACAGTATATGGGAATTGAATTAGTTGACCAAAACCCTCTCTCCTGACGGTTAATGCTGTGATACAATGAAATGTGCCTGAATGGTTTCTTCTGTCTTTCCTTTTTCTTTCCAATATCACCCAAATCTAAGGTGATATTATACCACCATAAACCTGATCCCTTTTGGGTCTGGTAGTATTTAAAACACTCAGGGATAGAAAACTCTCTTGGAAGGGGTGGAGTCGACATAACTGCTAGTTTCCTGTCGCCACTTCAAAGGCCCTGGGGGGAGGGGAGAGGTTAATGCAGCCGCTCAGGCCACCAAAACTGTGGGATACAGGGCTGTGTTGTGTCCTGGGCCTTCAGGGCTGGAGTGATCAACCCTAGGGAGGGGGAAATGGTAACCAGACTCCAAGACACCCCAGGGGCTTTCAAGATATACATACATTTGCCATTTCCCTGATCTTTTCAGAGCACAGAATTAACTTAAAGTCCTCCACATGCCAGTGTGGCTTTGACTGTAATATAATCTTTTTAAAAGGTTAAGTTAATCTTGACTTTTACTGTTGCAGCATTTCAACCTAATGGTGTTCCATGCACAATCTAATTGGATTTTTATGGGCCTTTATTTAAAGAAATTTGTTTAGTGACAATGACAATTTGAGTATTATAGGTAGGTCCCTTTTGTATAATATCAAAGCGACATAGTGTACAGACTGCTAGAATATGATAACAGATTTCTCGTAGGCGGTTATTATCTAAAACCTACCTCAGTTTAAGCACAAGCCATACAAGAATTTATGTGCTCAATGATGTTATTACCGACCTTGCAAAATTAGAGCAAATGGGTAGGTGGGCCCGAGATCATGCTAATGGAAGGTTTCATGCTATACAATGAATATGTCATGTGACTTCTATAGAAAATTTCCCTCATTTCAATGGTGAGTTGAATACGAGGTTGAATTTTTAAAGGCTATTTGTCCTAAGAGATTATGAATTTATACTGCCTTGGGTTGTATTCCATCATTATTAAAGTCCAGGAGTCCTCCGCAAAGTTTGTTTTACCAGCCACAATTGGCAGTTACATCTCTTGCAATAAATTCCTTCACATTGGCTGTTTGACATTTCAGGGCTAACCCCTGGCTTAACTGACTGCAGGTAAAAATTTGACGCATATCTGGTTTTAACAATGGTCTCTGGGTCTACTTACTCCCAAGTACTCAACCAATTTACATCTTTCTTTATGGAACTCTTTTTTTTTCTTTTTTTAATTCCAGGAGGTATAATATTAACTGTTTTTTTTTCAATTATTTAATGGTTTCGTTTGCTTTTGTTTTAGCTCTAGTTTGTAAAATTCAACTCGAGTCTTTCCTTAAGAATGTGGTAAATGGACATATTGTGAAAAAAAAATCTTACTGATGCTTTTCAGACGTTCAAGATTATGGGTTATGCTGGGAAGCCTTTTGTTCGGAAGCCAAGAGAATTGCACTGTATACGGATATGGGGCTAAATATTTTCCCCAGGTAATTTAGGTATTGTTCATATGCGTTTACTAAAATGGAGGAAGCATAAGTTTTGTTCTGGGAATTTTAGGGATTAGGGTGTTAAGGAAAACAGAAGAAGTTTGCAGGATGTGGGAAAGAGTAGGAGGAAAAGTATAGCTAAGGAAAACAGAAAGTGGTGATGACTGGGTTTTAATTCTCCCTGATGATAGGGATAGGAGTAGGGATAGATCAACTTATAATTGGGAAAAGAAATTGGTTGTTAGTGAACTATCTTTTCCAAAACGAAGAGCAGTGATGGGCAAGGGAGAGCCTGACAGATGTAACTTCCATATGCCACTGAAAATTCAACTTTTGCCAGCCTCTTAGAAGCTTAGAAGACATCCATAATCCATTAATATTTTTAAGTAATTTTTTTATTTTAGAATTGTTTTATATTTAAAGAAAAGATGCAAAGATCTTACAGAGTTCCCATATGTCCAATACCCAATGCCCCATTACTAAAATCTTACATTTAAATTGTATTTTTCTTGCAATTAACGAACCCATATTAATATATTATTATTAAATAAAGCCTTATTTTATTTAGATGTCCTTAGTTTTACCAAATGTCCCTTTTCTATTCCAGAATCCCATCCAGGACACTACAGTACATTTAGTCATCATGTCTCCTTAGGCTCCTCTTTTTTTTTTTTTTTTTTTAAGATTTTATTTATTTATTCATGAGACACACAGACAGAGGGAGAAGCAGGCTCTTCACAGGGAGCCCTATGTGGAACTGAGATCATTCCCTGAGCCAAAGAAAGGCTCACTCACTGGCTGAGCCATCCAGGCATCCTTTTTTTTTTTTTTTTTTTTTTTTTAGAAGACGGCTCCTGGCTCCTCTTGACTGTGATATTGCCTTACACTCTCCTTGCTTTTGATGACCTTGACAGTTTTGAGGAGTACTGGTCATTTATAGAATGACCCTCAATTTGAGTTTATTTTTTTCATGATTATATTAGGATTATGAATTTGAGAGGAAGACCACAAAGGTAAAATGCCACTGTTATCATATCACATCATGGGTACATATGATCAACATGTTGACCTTGTGAATGTGTTAGCTGGCTGGGGGAGTATTTGTCAGGTTTCTTCAGTGTAAGGTCCTCTTTTTTCTAATTTTCCATACTGCATTCCTTTGAAAGAAATCACAATAAGAAATCACAATCCTTTTATATGGAGTGGGTACTTACATTCCACCTTCTTGAAGGACGAGTATCTATATAAATTATTTGCAACTCTGCTGATCCATTTATTTATTTATTCAATCATGTATCAATCATATATTTATATCAGTATGGACTTATGGGTATTTATTTTATATTTTGGGTTGTGTATTTATTTTATTTCTCAAATTGTTCCAACTTTGGATCTCATGGGCTCCTTCAGTTTGAAATATCCCTATCATTGTGGGTTTTTTTCTTTTCCTTTCTACTTTCTGATGCTTAAAGATCATCTCATTTCATCTTGTATATTTCCTGCTCTCCCTTCTAGAATCAGCCATTTTCTCTTCTGCAGAAACCAAGATCTGGACAAGATGTGCTTGTTGCTTCTGTTTCTGCAGAAACCAAGATCTGGACAAGATGTGCATGTTGCTACTAGAGCATGGTTGATTTTAGGCCCTTTCAGCTGACAGAGCAAAGAAGTATATGTGTATACACTGACCCACATGTATGTACATATCTCTAAATATTTCTCTTTGAACTATGTGCCTTTTATGTGAAGCTAAACCTAAATACATACTAATGTCTCCAACTAATCCATTACCACCTAGATCATTCCTTCTTCGTCCTTTGCTTATCAGCATATTCCCACTCCAACAATGAAAAGACTGAATCCTACCAATGATTGTCCATTTATTTAATTGTTCAGTTTCAGTGTGTATGTATAATGGCATCAGAATTATTAATCCATATCCTCATATGAGATGATTTTATCAGCTGGAGTACAGTGCTAAGTCCAACTCCTTCCATCTTTAGTCTTACAGACTCCACTTGTTCCCAAAGCTACTTAGGTCGATAACTTTCCCCCTCCCACCTCTTTCATTGAGGTTGTTTTATACATTTGTAATACAGTTGGATTCTCCTATCACAGTCTGCATTCTATTCTGGGATCCCCCAGCCTTCTAAATGATTTTTTTAAATTTATATACATGAAAGTTCACTCTTTATGTTTTAAGGTTCTGAGCGTTTTGACAGATGCATAGTGTCATATATCCACTATTACTGTGTCATACACAAGTGTTTTAATGGCTAAAAAATCCACCAGACTTCACCTTTACAACTGTAGCCTGCCGACATCACCTCTCTGGGACCCCTGGCAACCACTGATCTGTTAACCATCTCTATAGCTTTGCCTTTCCAAGAACTTCATATAAATGGAATCATGTACTGTGTAGATTTAAATTATTTTTAATAGTGGTAAAGTATACATAGCATAAAATTTACTATCCTAACCATTTACAAGTTTATAGTTCAGTGGCATTAAGTACATTCACATTGTTTTGCAATCATTACCACCATCCCATTCTAGAACTTCCATGTTGCAAAACTGAAGCTGTGTACCCACAAAAAACCAGTTGACTATATTTGTATGGTTTATTTATGGGCTATTTATCCTGTTTCATTGATGTGTGTATCTATTCTTTAAAAAAAGAAAAAAAAGATTTTATTTATTTATTTATTTATTTATTTATTTATTTATTTATTTATTTTAGAGAGCTTCAGAGAGACAGAATGAGAGAGCGTGCGAGTGGTGGGAGGGGCAGAGGAAGAGGGAAAGAAAGAATCTCAAGCAGACCCTGCTGAGCGCAAAGTGGGGCTAGATCTCACAACCGTGACATCATAACCTGAGCCAAAACCAAGAGTTGGTCCATTCAACTGGCTGAGCCACCCAGAGTGCCCTGCATCTGTGTATCTGTTCTTTTGCCAATAAAGCACCGTCTTAATTCATCCATCCATTTTTTCATTCATGCATTTATCCATCCATCCATTTATCATTCCCCTAAGAAATATTTACTATCTTCCTTGTGCAAGATATTGTGCTACATATTATGGAAAACAACAATCATAACAATCATGGATATCATGATTCAGACATAGTAGTTGCCCTCTAGGAGCTGCAGTATAGCAGCTGGGGACATGGGTTGAAGAGTATTACAACATATACACAAATAGTGTAAAACAAATACAAGGTGATAAATGCTGTAAGAGTTGTACAGAGTCAGTTTTCCAAAGAGAATGTTATGGAGACTCACTGAGAGAAGTTAAGATTTGACCAGATATTTGAAGGATGGATAGCATCTAAATGAGAAAAAGATTGCAAAGATAACTGTAATAGGTGGAAAGCATGGTATGGGCAGTGTGGGGACAAAGTGCAAAGTTTAACAGTAACAATAGAAATACAACCAAAGCCATGTCAAATTTGAATTTGCTCCTAGTTGTGTTGAAAAGAAACACTTGAAATTAAATTTATAACTCATTTTCTGTAGCCCAGTGAATCCAAAACATCATCATTTCAATGTGTAGCCAATTTAAAAATGTTGAACTATTTTACAGACTGCTTTAGTGCTAAGCCTTCAAAATCTGGCATATAGATTTTGCACATGTCAACTTGGAACAGCCACACTTAAGTTGCTTAATAGCCATCTATAAATTTTTGCCGCCTATGAGATAGCACAGTCCTACGAGGTAAGGAATGAGAGAAAAGGCTGCAAAGGTAGGTAAGGGACAGATTATAGGGAAACTTACATACTGAGGTAGAGTTTAAGCTTTATTCTATAACCATTGAGTAAACACGGACACTTTTGAGCAACTGAGTGACGCCCACTAACATGATGCTCCTTCCCTGGGCATATCCCAGATAGGCAGCCAATCCATGTACTCAGGAGGGCTGAATGATCAGAGCAATGTTTTATGGAGATTAGTTGGTCATATACACAGGGAGGTAGAATTGAAAAATAGGAGGACTAATGCATTGGTTCTTTTTATTTAAACCACATTATATGGGAGCTTTTTGATATGATATGGATCCTTTTATTTTGCCCTCTTCATAAGAGAAACTAGGGACTAAAATATTAGCTATTTAGTGTCAGACTGTCATTTCTAGTGTTTTGTCCCTTATTGTGTTGGAGTATGAGTAGGACAGGCTTAGGCTAGGATGCTTTTGGTGGCCTTTCAGAATGGGTCTTCTCACACGTTACAATTGCTACTTAAAGAAATGAGACGTTTTTCTGAAAAGATATGGCTAGAGAGTGACTAGTTGCAAATAAATTTGTTTATATACATTATATTTTTTTTATTTGAGAACATTCCCTTGATAGTGAAAATCTAGGAGCCTTCTAAAATGAAAGTGATAGCAGCATTAAGATCCCTGTCCTTAGCTGGATGTGGGAAAAAACCAAACAAGTTCCTTGGGTTTGTTGTGATTATGGGTGCCATTCTTCTTGCCAAATCTATTCTCACAAACTAGCAGGAAATTAAAGCTGAAAAGCTTTCTTTTTTTTTCCCCTTTCTTTTTCGACTTGAGATTATTTCTAAAGACAGAGAGTGAAAAATCTATCAGGAGGCCATTTTTTAAAATAGAAAATGTAATATTTGCATGCAGGGGTGTGTGTGGGTGCTGCGTTTTAGGCCTGTCAAACTTGACAGCGTCCTTTTAGGCTTTTCAAGGGAAACTGCGTAGTATCAAGCCATATTCTCCATCAGCTATGACAGATCTCTACATGTTAATATTCAGATTTGGTTGTACTTTCTTCTTTGTAATGAGGCTAACTTGGTTATTACAGGCTTGTTGTTTTAATATCTTTTTAGTTAAGTTTGAACCGCATCAATTTGGACTTTTAACTCTTTGATAAGAATGAGATTTTAATGTAGGCCATAGATGTGTGGGCATATCTGATATCATTTATGAATATGAGCATTGTGGAGCTTTGCAGAATTTTTTCTGCTGCTTTTGTTTCTTAGCACAGTAAGTATCTGGGAGCCTAGGTCTCTGCTGCTGGGTCATGGTTAGAGTATGCATTTTTAGGAACTGTCTCCATATATCCGAGAAGGACATTCAGTTAGAGTTGCCGTCTATTAAGGCAGAGCTTCAATAAATAGACAAAGGTTTTATTTTGGTTCTTCAGAAAAATGGAGGGACGTGGTGAGCATGAGCAGAGCGGGCTGCCAAGCAAATGTCTTGGGTAAGCGCAAAGTCTTACATGATTTTAGGAGGGGTTTCTTCTCTAGTCATAACATTATATGAAAATAACACTACTGTAGTAATTAGCAGGAATTAAGTACATTATAAACCGCTCTAATCAAGAAGTACATTATAAACCGCTCCAATCAAGAAGTTATAGTGGCTTTGGAATTGAGAGTTAGGTTTGACTTCTGGCTCCACCAACAATTGCTGTGTGACCATTAATTGTTCTAAGACTTAATCTTCGGTCTGTAAAATAGGTTAATAATAGCAGCCTCATTGGACGTACAGGATGTCTAACATGGAAACTATATCCAGTTGCTGACACACGCATAAATGGAAGCTGTTACTATAAAACTATGCTAAAAGCTGCACCTGGCTTGCAGGTCAAGACTGCTCTGTCCTGCTCTCTCTTGACTGGCTTTCTGGAACGAAGTCAAGTAAGGCAGTTGTGACCAACATGTGCAACTCAGAGCTCCCACCGACCGTGCATAAGCGCCTGAGGGCCAGAGCAGTTCCCCTTCAGGATCCACCACCGTGTCTGCACACCTCTGACCAGCTGTGCCCAGGCAGTGATGGCCAGGGAGCTCCAGCAGGCCCGTTCTGGCCAAATGCTCCTCTCCTCTCCTGAGCAATGCTGGCTCAAGGACTCCTCAGGAACCCAGCTGAACCCTGCTTAAAACTCCTCTCAGTTGGAACCCTCCTTCTACTCCTTCCTTCCACCTTTCCTTCCATAGACATCAGAGCTGCACAGTTGCTGCCCTGCAAACTCTGCCAGGCTCTCCAGGTGCATCTGCTGATCTCATCCCATCTTGATGCCACCTTCTTGGTGGACCTGAACTCCTGGGTCAGCCCGTACCTGGTTTTCAGGGACTGCTCATGTAGGGTTCAATTTAGTTAAAAAAAAAATCCAGGGAATGTGCCATATCAATAGAATACAGAAGAGGAATGAATTGAGATAATTCATCGAGATAATGAATTGAGATAATGTACCTAGCAGAGAAGGAGTAAAGTGAGAAGAGCTATCCTCTTGCTTAAACAGCAGTGCTTTTCCCACTTCTCTGGAGCTAGGTGAACGCCAGGTGCAGATGCCCCAGCAGCATGCTCTTCTCTCTGGCCCCTGTCCGCCTGCACCATTTGTTATTTTTGCTGCTCACTTTAGCCCTGAGAAGGGACTACTTATTTTTTCAAGTAGAAGACGGTTTAGGTTTGCTTTGAGCTCCTTTAAGGATATGGATACACTTTTGCTGGTTTTGTGTCTTAGCTCCTATTAAAGGGGACTCTTGATTTTTTATTTGCTGTTCATTAAAGAGAGAAAACCAAGTAGCCCATGAAAGCTAAGAATGCAAGTACTCTGGGCCCTTGGCTGGGCTCCTCTTGTCTCCTGGGAGGGCCCTCTTGGTGACCCATGGACAACTTTTATGAACAAGAGGCTATCAGAAGAGTTGTTACTTAAAATATTTTTTTTTCCAGAGGAGCAGGGCACATGGGGGGAGGAGGGGCTAAACAAAATATGTGAAGGGGATTAAGAGGTACAAATTTCTAGCTGTAAGATAAATCTTAAAAAAAAATTATTCTCTGCCTTATTTCATTAGACTGTTCAGTTATTGATTCTGTTCCAATTATGATGAAACTACTTAATGCTTAACTATTTCCCTGCAGCTATAGCTAATGTCATGTTCCCCCCTCAAGTTCTAAGGAGTAAATGCATACGGTAAAAATAATTAACAGGAGGAAGAGTCACAAGTTTTGAGAACAAATTCTCCTGGGGGTAGGGGATTTTCAGGAGGCTCCAGTGGGCAACACTGGACTTACAAAACAGGCTGCTTACCTGTGGGGGCGGGGATTTTCGGGAGGCTGGGGAGTCCCAGGGCACTGACCCCTGGAGGGGAAATAGAATGCAGAGTGGGCTCCAGAGATCAAAGATACTTCCAGGGGTGGCCTTTAGATTCACCACATGTCTGTCATGGAATTAGACATGCCGGCTGCCCCACACTTCATTCCCTTGCCTCCCTGCTGTGTTCTGAGTTCAAACCAAAAGTGCATGGGGAGGGGCTGTGCAGGGAGAAGGGAGAGCTGATGCAAAAGAGGCGGCAGAGACAGAGCAGATTTAGAACAACTCACAGTTCTCTTCGCAAGAAGGTGCTTTCCCGAAATTCTCTGGCAGAAATGAAAAAAAAAAAAAAAAACCCTGGTGTTTCACACAATCCCTTTAGGGGCAATTTTATATCACTTTGCTAAAAATTGGATATGTCTTCCTAAGTCTTCCACAGCCATTGGCTCAGCAAGAGTTTGAAGTGTTGTGGCAGCGACCCTGACTTTTTCCCTTGCCTCATCCACTTCCCACTCACCCCCTGCCTCTCTTTTTCTCTTTTATGTGGATCTATCTGTGTCTAATTTAGATGGCAAGTTCCTCACCACTGTATGTTAGAGTGTCTAGCATACTGTGCGCACTTATAAATGTTAAATGATAATAATGATAATATGAGAGCCCTAAAGGTGCCAGCTGCTTCATTTCACTTGAGAGAAGAGGGTTTTCGCTACAGACTGTAGTTAAATAAAGTAAGGGCAGTGAGGAGGGAGGGCGTATGGGCTTTCTGGGGCAAGAAAGGGGTAGAGAGGCTGTTAAGAACTTGCAGTCGAAAAGAAAAGGGGCTTAAAAAAATCAGGGGTGCCTGAGTGGCTCAGCGGCTGAGCATCTGCCTTCAGCTCAGGTCAGGATCCCGGGGTCCTGGGATCGAGTCCGGCATCGGGTTCCCTATGGGGTGTCTGCTTCTCTCTCTCTGCCTTTCTCTCTGTATGTCTCTCATGAATAAATAAATAACATCTTAAAAGAAAAAAAAAATCAGCCAAGACCTTGAGATGGCAAACAGAATTCAGTGTAAGACCTCGAGTCTTACAACTTTTCAAGCAATCTATTGGTTGCCCAAGGTTTCAAACAAATTTAAAGGCCTGAGTCCCTTGCCCAGCACAGAACAAATACTTTGTGCCACGAGAAAAAACCGCAGAGGGTAAGAGAGCCCGCAGAGCCCCTGGGTCTCAGATCTGATTCTGTAGCTCACCGGCCGTCGAACATTTGCTGAATCTCAGTGTGAGATGCTGAATCTCTACGACGTGGTTTCTCATCTACAAGATGAAGGGGGCCGTTTACCAAATAATCCCCAAGAATCTTTCAGGTTCAGAAATTCTATGGGCCAATGGCTGCATGAAACCGACACTTCATCGCACACTTACTTCATGCTATTCAAGAAATATTGCTTTCCAACACGTTACCTCATTCAGCACTCCCAAGACTGTAAAGCAGTAATTGCTACAAAGCAGTGATTGCTCCTGTCTCTAGTTTTCACATGAGGAAACCAAGTTGAGAAAGAACAGCCTCTTTTCCCAGGTGCCAGACTAATGGCAGGAGAAAGAGCCAATGCCATCCTGAGCCTGAGGCCTCTCTGCTGACTTATGACGGTACACTCCATAGTGACGTTGCCAGCCAGGCCCACGTGGCCTTGTGAGTCAAGCCTAGAATGCACAGCAATGTTCTGGAAGCACTGGCAAGTGCGTTTAGAATATTTACTTTGGTCAAACCACAACAATTTAAAGTTACCTCCCTTACAGGCCTGAGATTACTTAATAACATACTCGTTAAGTGCTAGCCAGCTCTCCCTGGCACTTTGTTGCATCCTCATAGCAACCCTGTAAGATTAATCCGAATTTTATAGAGGAGTAGACTGAGGCACTGAGGTTCAACAGATGATGGAGATGGGGTTCTGATCCCGTTTCCTTCCCCCAGTCCTGACTACTTGCTGGTCATCTTTTGATACCTGGTGGTTGGTTGGCTTAGAGCATTCAGCAGAGAAAAGCTCAACGCGGTAGAGAAAATGCCCAATGCAGAGCGAAAGAGCTCCTACAGTCAGGGCCCCAGGATGGAGAGCCACCGAGGCCACAAGCCAGATCACATAAAGAGTCCTTGGGGAAATGTCTGGGACCCTGAAACTCTTAGCTCTAGCACTCGGTATCTGCACACGTCCTATGGTTCGGATGCCACATGGAGAGCTGGGCCCCGGTGGCCTGCATTTCACCTTTGCCCTGCTCCATGTGCGTCTTCAGACCAGAGGCGGGTTGCACTCTCTTTTCTTCCCCTTGTGGTGATGCTCACAGGCAGGGAAATCAGGACATTCTACACTTTGTGCCGTGCACTCTTGTTTCCCATGAGTCTCTGTGAGAAAGACAGATGGAACGTTTATTTTCATGACTGGGGATGGGAGGGAAACAACATGCACCTGCTCCTCCATCCTTAGCTGAGTACTGCCACCTTCACCCAGACAGAGGCCACGATGCAGGGTTGCAAAAGCAGTCACAGCCACGACTTGTTCTAGCCCGTGGCCTTCTTGCTTAGTGAAGCAGGGAGAAGAGGTTCCATCCCTCCTTCGAAAGGATGCTGGAGGATGCCTCGGACCTAGTGCGTCCTTAATACAGAAAGTAACAGATGAAACTGGGTTTGGAAACCATAAATTTAGGTTTTACAGCAACAACAAAGACAAACCCTCTGTTACTGCCCTCTGTCCACAAGAGAAATGATAGATGCTCCCTTACAAAGAAAGATGCTTTGACAAATAGCAACCATAAATAGTTGGGGTGCTCATTTTTCCCTCCTTCATTTGTCTTTCTTTTCCTTCCTTCCTTCCTTCCTTCCTTCCTTCCTTCCTTCCATTCTTGTCATTTGAAAAATCATAATGGCAATGTGTTCATCATATGTGGTATTTCTAAATGTACTGATATCAAATGAACTTAAAGTTATTTTGTTATGTGGAAAAAAGTAAGATGAGTAGTGTATATGCAGGCATTCCCTTTTGTTACTCAAAAAATGTATATGTAAGCACACACACACACACACACACACACAAAGAGTTTTGTTTTTTAAATAAAACAACAAAAACAGTGTTTATCCTATAAGGCTGTGGGCTCAGGGCATCTGCCGGCAGCCCCTGCCCACTGGGCTGTCCTACTAGCCACATTAAAAACCATAATAAGGGGCTGGACCCTCCGCCTCCCCACTCCCCCAACCACCCCAGCAGCCTGACCTAAGGAAAGGCTTGTAAATTTAGACACACACACACACACAATATCTTAGATACAGAGATGTACTCACAAAGACTATTTCTGGAAGGATAAACAATTGGTAATCATACTTGTTTCTGGGCAGGGGAACTGGGGCCAGGGTCCTTTTCATTAAATATCCTTTTTGCTTTTTATGATATTTTTGAATCTTGGGCATTTGTTTTCTAAAAAGATTATGACAGAGGCCAAAATAATCCCAATAAATCATCAGAGATAAATAAATCAGTGGAGAAAAATGTATGTAATTTTTCATGGCAAGGGCTGGGGACTGGAACTCCTCCTCAGAACTTCTCCTTGCCCTCGAGAAGCATGTTAACAGGAAGAAAACCCTGCATAGAGAGAAGAGAAAAAAAATCATATTTCCCAACAGCCACCTATGCTCTCACGGAGCTCCTGCTGCTTCTGTTAGCAGGAAGAGGACCTGCCGCTGGGCTCTGGGCTCTGCAGAGAGCTCTCATCCTTCCCAACCCCTCCTGGTCACCAGGGTTACCGAAGCAGGACTTGGGCAGAAAGCAGACAGGTGGGCGGAAATGGGAGTAGGATGCTAAGTAGAACACAGATTGCAGAAGTCAACAGAGAGCCTCCAGATGTGTATCATGGCAGGTCCATCCTGGAAGCACTTGACCCTCAGCCATCTGATCTTGCCTCGCTGGATCTAGTCGTTCCCCTCAATCCACAGAGAAAATATGCTCCTTACACCATTATCACAGGTTGGCTGTGACTCTACCTAGCTGACTGGCAGAAAGAAAACAACATCCTAAAGAGAATGTTTATGCATTTGCCTGGGGTTCTGCTTGGTGGGTCCACTTGAGAGTTATGTGGATGATCTGAACTTACAAGAATAGCAGGTATCTTGCTACCTATTAACCAAGTTCTATTTTCCTCTTTATGACATCCTTGGAAAACAAGTGGCCTGTCTTCTGGAGAGAGGTAAATGTGACTTATTTTGGGGGGACAGCTAAACAAATTGCACTCCTCAAGCTAAATAAGGCCTTTATCAGCATTGGATGTATAAAGCAGGAGTATGCGGTGAGAGGTGGCCACCGACAGCTACACCCACGTGTGTGTGTATGTGTGTGTGTGTGTGTGTGTGTGTGTGTGTGTGCAATCAGAGACTTCCAGGTTTTCAGGGAGTGTCCCTGACATGAGTCTGCTCCTTCTCTTCTTTATCCTGATGGAAATTCCAGAAACCAACCTAGCATTTGGTTCTGAATAAAGATGTTTGGCAAAGGCCAAGAAAGACAGAGTAGTGGGAAGGGGGAAAAGCCAGTGCAGGAAGGGAGCGTGTAATAAATGGGAGAGTGGAATGTGCTCCACCTGACTTAGCCAGATGCCTCCAGAGGGAAAGAAAGGAAACAGCTAAATGCCTTATATCCCCTGGAGCCTTCAAAGGAAGCCTGCAAAGCAGGGCATCAGGGTAATCCTCACTCGTTTAATATCTGATGCGTTTGCATCTGTGATGTGAAGAGTAAATCAGAATTCCTGTTACAAGAACAGAATTTTAAGTGCTAGGAGTTAGTACAGAGGTCAGGCAGTCTTATCACCACCTTATCTTATTTCACATGGTATCCGGACGAATATTTTGGGACAGGAGTGGACTTTTTTCCTCCAGGACCATTAGGAAAAGCCATAAAGAAAATGATTCTAAACCCAACAGTTTGCTATGTGAAAGGAAGGTTAATTCTATCCTTGGCTGCCATCCGTCCCTTCCATGGACTGTCCAGATCCCCACTATTAAGACCGTTTTACTGGAGTCTCAGTGCAGGTGCATTGTTATTTTAATTATTTAGGATGTAATTTCTGGGCCTGAGGTAGATGGATAGCACATCTTAAGGAAAACAGACTCCCCCCGCCACCACAATGAAATTGTTCTGTAAAACTTTAACAATGGATAATTCATATGTTTGTTAGATATTGTTAACTTTATTTTCAGAGGAGGCACTAACATTTTTTGCTGCCTGGGCTTTGGGGATCCACTTGCCATGGAGAGACATGAAGTCTAGATTTAATAAAAGCATGCAGTGTGAGGTTTATGCAATATTATTTTTCTTATACTGGGCTGAATGCTTTGATTATTACTCACTCTCAAGTAATCCCCAAGACATGAAACTTTCTGTATTATCATGTTTATGTTACTGGTCAAGGAACTTTCAAGTTTGTCAGTCATTATTACCCCATTTGATAGATTAATAAGATGAGGCAAACAGATACATTGTTGGTGGAAGGAGAAAGAATTTTACACACACACACACACACACACACACACACACATCCCTAAAATCTTATGAAAATAAAGTTCATCATCTTACAGAAATATATTTTTCCCCTAGACAAGTGTGAACACAAGCCAGTCTGAAATTAATAATAGGTCATGCAGTGATATAATTTTATTTTTCTAACATATCTCTCATTTAATCTTTTTGAAAGTAATGGTAGAATTTCTTATTAATAAGGTGGGAGGATCCTCGGGTGGCTCAGTGGTTTAGTGCCACCTTCAGCCCAAGGTGTGATCCTGGAGTTCCGGGGATCGAGTCCCACATCGGGCTCCCTGCATGGAGCCTGCTTCACCCTCTGCCTGTGTCTCTGCCTCTCTCTCTCTCTCTGTCTCATGAATAAATAGATAAAATCTTAAAAAAAAAAAAAAAAAGAGAGAGAGATGGAGAGATTTCCACCCAAGGACCCCAGCTAGAAAACACATTCCTGATGCCTGGCAGCTAAATCCATGCTGATTTATACGTTCCTACAACATAA
Organism: Nyctereutes procyonoides; assembly: GCF_905146905.1. NCBI lineage: Eukaryota > Metazoa > Chordata > Mammalia > Carnivora > Canidae > Nyctereutes > Nyctereutes procyonoides. The sequence continues at coordinate 36,058,293 of NW_026575044.1, read as the reverse complement.
TATAGGGTCCTGGCTGAATAAGATGCTACATCAAGTTCTACATACTTGAGAACGCTCAGGTCCAGAGGTCTCCCTCAGAAGGGGTTACGCACTTGCCTTTGGCCTGTAAAGACACATAGGGGACAGCAAGAGGTTGTTGCCCATGCTCTAGGTGGCCCCAGCATACTGGTGAGAGGATGAATCAGGCGGAGAGCTCCCAGCTACACCAAGAGGAAGGGAAGTTTTTTGGAAACCTGAAAAAAGAGAAAGAAAAGTACATTTAGCTATCTAATTTTGGAGGGTAATCACCAGGCTTTTTTCTCTTTCCTGCTACTGCCTACCTTTTGACCACTTCACTGTTCATTAGCACCTCCGGCAGAGGGTGAACAGAGAAAGGGAGAAAAGATGAAACTTGAATTCATCCATTTGAGGTGCTAATTCCTGACTTTCACACCACGCTAAATTGCTTGGACAGGTTATTGGATGATTTAGAGTTGTTTTTCTCAGCCCTTTGGTCTATCAGTGAAATTTGTATTGTACACTTTTTCAAAGCACCGGAGCATTTTTGTCCCATTTTCTTAGCAGCTCAATGAAACCTTTCTTGGCAATGACGAGACTTGAATACCATAATTCCATAAGAGGGCTAAAGCTAACTCTAGTTTTTCTGTGTTAATGAAGGAAAGGGGTAAGATTGGAAATTTAATAAAAAAAAAAACACACAGAAAAAAATATTTTATTGTTTGACCTCCTTCTCTCATTACAGCTTACATCAAAAGCCACTATCATAGTGAAAAAGATTAGTTTGAGTTTAATTTAACTTATATATTCTCTGGTGGAGATGCTAATAAGCAACCAAATGACCTAAAGCTAGAGAACAGGAGGGAGATGGGGAAGAAGCAAAGTGCTTGTAAAACTCACACATTGGATCATTAACCCTTGAATAACTGAGAGATGGTTTGAGATCATTCATGCTGTGTTTGTCTAAAAAAGTCATGAATTGTTGCAGCCAATTGCACTGAGCAAGTAGTGATACACTTGCTGAGAAGCTGTGTCGATACCGTAATGTAATACTTACCTAGGATAATAGGGGATGTAGACAACATGGGTAATTGGAACACACAAATAATTCTGAAACCTGATATAAAGTGATAGTTGCAACTGCTTTTCCACCAACCTGCTAACAGGCACCAATATTCACTCAGTTTTATTTCCTCTCTCCCCCTTTTCTTAGCACCAGAGGGATGGAAGTATAAATAAGCCACAAAGTGGCCCAAAGGAGGACAACGGAAACAAAAGAGAAAAAGGATTAAAAAAAAAAAAAAAGTAAAAGGTAGTTCCTGTAATTGAGTAGCGCGGCCCCTGAAAGGTTGACAGATGACTGAATTTGCATCAATTCGTGATATCACTGCGTAATTTGCTTTGATGGAACAAAGAACCACTGTAAGCCTCATAGGACTCATATTTCCCATCCCTTTAAGGTTTATAGGTTTGAACTTTCAAGACCCGTGCTCCTGAGGCTGTTTATTTTCTCCTGCATCCTTGGCCTGCAGTTATGGTAAACTCCAACCCCGAGGCCTGGACCAGAGCATACACATTCACCTGGTGACACTTTACCTAATCTCAAGATGAGTGGAATGAGGGAGTGAGCGCACTCTGACAGAAATGGCATCAAATTTGAAATTCACAGGCCCTGTATCGTGTTCCAGGGTCACTCTTTATAGGTGGGCAGTTGATAAAAACACTTAGAAGTTTTGAGCCATGATTCACCTATTTGTAAAATCAGGATCCTATAGGATTGTTGTGAGGATAAAAGTGAGATGATATATGTAAACATACTTTATAAGATAGAACTACTATGTAAATCTTAGTTGATCTGGTAAAGAGAAGCGATCATATGACACATCAAATGAACAGCTCCGATGGTTCTCATACTCTAAATGCATATTTAGGAAAGCTGATTAAAATGCCAATTCTATGGCCCATCTCTGGACACTGTGATACAAAAGATGTGGAGATGACTCAGGCATCCTCATTTTAACTGTTTCTGTTGTTATTAATGCAGGTGATCCCTGAACTGCTCTTGCAGAAACACTACTGTGAAACACCAATTGACACATTTCGGCTGGAGTGACAAAAATAGGAGGTGAGCACGTTCTAAAAGCTGGATAGAGTCAATGTCGCTGCCCTATAGTGGCATTCAGAGCTGCTTGCCCCAAGCACCTTTAAAGAGACTGGGCAAAGCAACTCTTCAGTCTCCAGGCTGGCTTTAGGGCTCTATTATCTTTCTTTGTGTGATTTCTCCCCACTTCTCAGGGCACCTTTTCTTTGTGCCAAGAACATGATCTCTGGTTTTCTATGTCTCTCCAGGTGAGTCCCACACTCAAACTGTCTTCAGTCATAGTTTCTGATTCTCTTAGATTTCTCAGCCTTCCTCACTCTTCCACATTTTCATGTGAATAGCTTATAGATGCCATTGAAAGGATGCTGTTTAAGTCAAATGTAGGATCAATTCCAGATAGCACAAATAGTGTCCAAGAGACAAATAAGATATTTGAACTAAGCACAGGAGATAATTGGGAACTCTACAAAATAAGTGTCTGTACATTGTGTCAACTATGATTCCTGCCCTCTTTGTGACTTTGGTATTGCTTCCTTGGGAAGAGCCATGGCTCAGCCACAAGAATACACACAGCAAGCTACCAGAGCAGGGAAGGGGAACTTGGCTCACCACATTTGACACACTTGCAAGCCCTGCTCTAAACATTGTTCCATGTGGTTGTCAGTGACTGAGACTGTGTTCTCTAAAGTGAATTACACTTCAGTTAAACCAATGTGAAGTTACCAGTTACAGATATTAACTTGAATCTGCATCTGGGTCCATTTTCCTGCAGTTGGTCTATATTCTTGCTTTTCTAATAAAAAAAATTAAAGTTTGATCTGGGTCTGGGTTATCTTCTTAGTGCTTGCTATGTACATTTGATGTGTGCAAACACTTGTGTTCTCCAAGGAGAACTTCTTTAAGGCTAACTATACAGACACTGTTCTCTATTGAAGCTAACTTTTTTTAAAATCTACTTTTGTTTATTGAGTTTTCTTCCCCCCCACTACTTTTCTTTCAAATTTAAAAATCTAATAAAAGATATTAATTTAAATTTTCTTTTTCAAAACATAATCTATGAAATCTAGTCCACAAATTTTCATAATACTTCCTGGAAAATTGGATTTGTCAGATTCAACTTACTTTTTATTTTTTTAATTTAATTTCTTTTTAAGATTTTACTGATTTATTCATGATAGACAGAGAGAGAGAGAGAGAGAGAGAGAGAGAGGCAGAGACACAGGCAGAGGGAGAAGCAGGCTCCAGGCAGGGAGCCCAACATGGGACTCAATCCTGGAACTCCAGGATTACACTTTGGGCTGAAGGCAGCGCTAAACCGCTGAGCCATCCAGGGATCCCCCTCAACTTACTTTTTAAAGTAATTGTCAGAAATACATTTTTTGCCTATTTTATCTCCATTTAAAACTTCACAAGGCACTTGTTGGTTTATTAAAAACAATTTAAATTATTCATCCCCAAATTAAAACACTAGGTATGACTTGAGAGTACTTTAGAGAACCACCTCCCCTGCCAAGATCCTAAATATCTTTTGAAAAGAAATATTTCAAAACTGAAATCAGTGAAAGAACACAAGAAAAACATATGAAGATAAAAAAATAAGCATTATCTATTGACCTCTTTGTAAATGTCATATAATAGCATCAAAGTATTTTTAAATACAGTAGCTAACTGTCTTCACTCCTGAAAAAGCCAGTGTAAGGTTTGGAGGAAGACCCGATATCTAATTCAAAAATTTCATAACTGACTAATATATATTCTATACACTGTCACCAAAGAATGACAGACCCCCAAAGTATAATACATGTTTGTACCACCATCAGTGGAACTGTGGGCCTAGCTTGTTTTTTACCAAAAAGGCAAGAGCTTCCATTGAAGGAACTGATGCGCTCAAATTTGATTGGCCAGTATCAGAGCGGTGCTTGTTTCACTGGTTTCTTTTTGAAAAGGAGATCCTAAGCCACATCTAGATCCTAAGCTTGTCTTCAGAACTAAGAATTCACTTTGACCAAAATTCTGTCTGCAAAAGTATGACTCAAGTGAATTAAAGTTCAGAGCTTCTTGAATTGAATGGGCTGCGATTGTGCAAATTTAATTTTAGATAATATGCCACATTTAGACATTAGCTTCCAGGCTTCTATCACCCAGAGGGAGAACTGCTAAATCAGGAGTAAAACGACAGCGGTGTGTAGTGGAATAGCCTTGCACTGGGAAGGCGGAAACCTCGAAAGCAGCCCCTGCTCTGCCATAATTAACTCTGTGACCTTGGGCAATCCATGTGGCCTCTCTGGGCCGCGTGTGAAAAATGAGAGGGTTACATTCGATGATCTCCAAGGCTTCCCTAGCTCTCGGTCGTTTGGCCTCTCAGAAGGCACAGCACCAAATTACTCCAGCAAATGGTTCATAGATTCACATGAGCAATATCGGGTGAGCAACACTTTGATTGACAGTGCCAAAGGCTTCCCAAGGAGTTGGCTTTTCTGCCTTTGGTGGGGGTGGGGGGTAGTTAGTTGGGGGTAAATAGCAGTATATCCTGTTGAATTTATAGAAGAGATGGGAAATTCACCAACATGCAGGGCGGAGGACCGAGTCCAGAGTAGGGCTAACGTTTACTCACTACTCACTGTGAGCCAGTCGTGGTAGTCAGTGTTCTTTTATCTATCATCTATCATCTATCTATCTATCTAACTATCTATCTATCATCTATTTATTTTAAGTCTTTTTTTTTTTTTTTTTAGTCAGTGTTCTTGAGCAAGAAACAAAGTAAACCTCCAAACAGCCTCAGGAGATGAGTATGCTCATTACCATGTGTTAAATCAAGCCAGGATTTTAGCTGGAAGTCATTGGGCTGTAGCTATTGGCATCACAAACCAGCCCCACCCAGCTCCTGAGAGAAAGCCCAAGAAGTCAGGGGGTCTCTCTGGGCAGAGGACAGGCAGTGAACACAAGTGTATCTTCTGCAAATAAGAAATGCAGGGTGATTTGGGTGCTCTGCTGTAAGAAGTACCCTTGTTGGGCTCATGCCTGCTTTCTGAAGTAACAGTCACTACTAGAAAACACTCCTTGGCCTCAAACTGCAACTTAAATTCTCCTATAATTCATAACTGATTAAAGAAATTCACCAAATTACAAAACTGTGAATGACACAACAGCAGAGTCCTGTACTCTAACAAGAAGCATTGGGTAATTTGTTTAAATATTAATACACTTGAAATGTTATTAGTAATTTTTATAGTGTTCAAGCACACAAATATATATACTTTTCCTTTGACCTAGAAAATCATTTATTATAAAACTGTATCTCTCCGTAATTAAAAATGAAGAAGATATTCATTTTATATTTACATTTTTCTGTGTTTATAATTTATAACCCACATCCTTTTAAAAAAAGGATTAAGGGAGGCTCTAAAGCCACTGAGTCTGCAGGTGGGAGTAAAATAATTATAAGTGTGAGGAAAGGAGGAATGGGTGGGAGCAGGGGATTGTACAAGGCGTTAGAGACATAAGCACTTAATCAATAAGAGGTGGCAGTGGCAGCACCAGGGATGAGTTTCATGTGAGGTCAACAGGAGAGAGTCTTTCTACTCCAGGGAAAGCAATAACAAATGGTGACTGAGAAAAAGGAAAAAGAGAAATTTCTGTGGATACAGAAAAAAAAATAACTCTATAATATATTCAACAGAATAGGTTTATGAAAATCCAAGTCAGGGGATCCCTGGGTGGCGCAGCGGTTTGGCGCCTGCCTTTGGCCCAGGGCGCGATACCGGAGACCCGGGATCGAATCCCGCATCGGGCTCCCGGCGCATGGAGCCTGCTTCTCCCTCTGCCTGTGTCTCTGCCTCTCTCTCTCTCTCTCTCTGTGTCTATCATAAAATTAAAAAAGTAAAAAAAAATAAAAATCCAATTTGAGATTTCTTAAAAAAAAAAAAAAGAAAAGAAAATCCAAGTCAGTTTAATCCAACATATTCGAACTCCTCATGTGGGCATGCTTCTGAGAGGATAAAAAAGTTGAGTGAGAAGAGATTTCAGTCCTCAAGCAGTTGACACACTAGTTATGGGCACGAGAGGAAGAAGGCAAATAAGAACTGAACTTTATATTCAGGAAACAAATGATGGAAAGGGATATTTAAGAATAAAATGCACTTGTGAATAAACTCTTTGATTTTTTTGTTCAAGAAATTATATAATTCACAATAGGTGTCAGCAAGGTTCTTCTGCTTAGGGCCAAAGAGTAAATGTTTTTGTGTTGGAGGGATTAGCCACTGCAATTGGACAAGACAAACCGATAGGAAGCATGAGTTGAAAAAGAAAGAGGTAGGGTACCTGGGTGGCTCATTTGGTTAAGTGTCTGCCTTTGGCTCAGGTCATGATCCTAGGGTCCTGGGATGGAGTCCTGCATTGGGCTCCCTGCTCAGCAGTGAATCTGCTTCTCCGTCTCTTGCTCCCCCTACTTGTGCTTTCTCTTTGTTAAATAAATAACATCTTTTAGAAAAATAAAGAAAAAGAGGTAAAATTATGTTTGGTTGCAAATAATAGATTATATATTGTAATAAAAATGGAAAAGAATCAATGAAACACTACTACAAACAATACAAGGAGACTTAGGTTATAAAATTATAACTTCAGTAGGTCATATATTTATCATAAAAAGCCAATAGCCTATATAGATATAGATATGTAGATATATACACGAACAAAAAGCATGATGAAAGAGAATAGCCCATTTACAATGGGAAAAATGAAAATAAATAACCTAGGTGAATAACTAGCAAGAAATGTCCAAAATCCATATCATAAAATTATATTACACTTCCAAAAGAGACAAAAATTTTAAGCAAATGAAAAGACATATCATGTACTTGAATAAGAAGACCCAACATCATAAAATTGTCAGTTCTCCCTAATAAATAAATTTAAATTATTAACGAAGAGAACACCATCAATCTTTTTCTCAGTATAGATAAAGTCTACTTGGTAGAACAAACAGGCAAGAATAACCAGGAATACCATGAAAAAAAAAAAAAAGAATATGAGGAGGGAGTTAGGCATATCAGATATTAATATGTAGAGTAAGACCTCCATAATTAAACCATTTTGATATTGGCAATGGCAATGGGACAAGATGGAAAAATCTGGTAACAAATCCACTCACGTGTGAAATTTATAGCAAATAAATATGGTAAGTACATATAATTTAGTATAATAAGGATAGCATTTCAAATCATAGGGGAAAAGGTGGACTATTTAAGAAGCAATAATGGGATAACTGGATAGCCATATGGAAAAAGATGAAATTAGATCCATTCCTCATAGCATATGCCAGGATACATTCCAAATGAATAGAGATTTAAATGCCAAGTAATCAAATCACAGAGCACAAAAAGAAAACACAAGTGAACTCCATTATAACCTGGGAGTAAAGAAAGCCTTCCTGAGATTCATAATCTAGAACCAATAAGGGAAAAAAATGGTGTGTTTGGATATATAAAATAAAATATTTGCACATGAATACATAGACACATAATATATTGAGGGAAAGGCAAATGACATTAAAAAATATTTTGCAGGGACACCGGAGTGGCTCAGCGGTTTAGCACCTGCCTTCGGCCCAGGGCGTGTTCCCGGGGTCGCGGAATCAAGTCCCACATAGGGCTCCCTGCCTGGAGTCTGCTTCTCCTTCTGCCTATGTCTCTGCCTCTCTCTCTCTGTGTGTGTGTCTCTCATGAATAAATAAAATCTTTAAAAAATATTTTGCACTTATTTACAGATAAAATATTATTTCTATCAATATCTCTAATCTACAAAGAACTTCTAAAAATAGAGCAAAAAAGGCAGCAACCATAAAGTGTGCTAGAGATATGAGCAAACAGTATACAGAAAATGAAACACAAGTGGCTCTTAAACGTGGGAAAATGGACTCAATTTTACTAATGATAAAATAAATGCACAATAAAACTACATTGAAATGCTATTTCTTTCCTATCAGATTGGCAAAAGTCCAGCAGTTAGACAACCAACTCTGTTGGCAAGGCTGTGGGGAAACAAGCATGCTCATATATTGCTAAAAGGAATGAAAAATGGTATAACTCCTGTGGAGGGGAATTTGGAAATATCTACGAAAATTTTATATGCCTTTATCCTTTGACCCAGCAATCTTACTTCCAGGAATCTATCTTAAAGATATATTGGCAAAAATATTAAAATATAGTCACAAAGCTAGCAATTGCAGTGTTGTTAGTAAGAACAAAACCTGGGAGCAATTCAAATGCAGTTACAGGGATTGTTTGAACTATGAACTATAGAACATCTACTCAATGAAGGATTATGCAGGTGTAAAAAGGAATAGAAGTATATGTTCAAATCCCACCATGGAGTTACCTCCATGATGTGATGTTGAGTGAAAAACACAGGGTAAAGAGAAGTAGGTAGAGTTCACCGTCTTTTCCCTACGAAAGGCAGATTTTGTGCCTGTCTGCCTATATATTCTCTTTAAACACTATAACCTTAAATCACAAAATGAATTAGTTACCTATGGAGAGGGAGTGAATGGCATGGAAAAAGCCTAGAGATGGTAATAATAGGGTTCTTTGAATGTATCTTATGGACGTGATTTTGGAATCATGTAAATATTTTATATAACAAAATAAAATTTGAAAGAAAAAACAAAAAAGTGAAAGAAAAATGAAACAAGTGAACCTAGATAAATGTATATCCAGTTGATGGCATAAACATACACAGAAGTAACCAGGTGATGTTTAAGTATAGTTAATTGTTTAACTTCATTGGGATACACCCTAAGGACAGAAGAACTGCCTCCCCCACCAACACAGAGAAAAGTGTTGGTGGTGATGCTGGTTTTGCTATCCTGAGACTGTTGGGATTAAGAAGCTGACAAGTGTAATTTTCAGGTAAAGCAAAAATCATATGGTCCCATGGTTGAATTGGAGTATTATAGTATTAATTTGACGTGATGTATCTTATGTACAAGTATTTGTATCTATATGGATTTGAGTGTGTACACATAGGTGTGTGTATTGTATGCATATGTTTGTGTGTGAGAGTTGATAACTATTGAAACTGGGGGAGATATCGGTAAGAGGTTCATTATATTATTTTCTCTGCTTGTGTTATTTTGAATTTTCTTTTTAAATTTTTATTATTATTTATTTATTTATTTTTAAAGATTTTATTTATTTATTCATGAGACACACATACACACACACACACAGAGGCAGAGACACAGGCAGAGGGAGAAGCAGGCTCCATGCAAATCCCGATGTGGGACTTAATCGCGGGTCCCCAGGATCACGCCCTGGGCCGAAGGCAGCGCTAAACTGCTGAGCCACCCAGGCTGCCCTATTTCGAATTTTCTATTATGAAAAGTGCATAATAGAAAATGTAATAGAAAAAAATTATGTATCCTAGTTTTGTCCACTGAAAGAACAGAAACTAATAATGAACCTAGAAAAAAGAGCAACTCTAGTGCCTAACATCAGAGTCTCTAAAAATCTTTCAATCACTAAAGGAATCAGGACTTTAGGGAGAAATGGCTGATCCCAAGTCTGGGTAGGAAATGTACAAAAGGATGCTATCCTCCTATCGAAGGCAGCTATCAAAGATGATAGGGAGGTATTAAGAACACTATGAAGCCCATTTGAAGAGGTGATCATTGGCCAAAGATGGGACAATATGATCAGCAGTAAAGGTAATAAGGAAATTGACTGAATATGTTTAAGTCCATGATTACATAATGATAATTAGGAAAAAGCTCATTGACTATCTTTGTAGGATTCTAGGGAATGAGCTCCTTATTTTGAAAACTGGGAAAGAAAGGGAAAGAACCAAGCAGGGAATTCTGTCTGTTCTGCATGAGCTGTACCTCAGCATACCTTGGTAGTTGATCACAGGAAGTTCCTCTTTACGGAAATCTATCAACTCAATGAAGAAGCAATGATATAGTAGGATAGCACGATAGCACCATCTTGCAGCCCATGATGAAGTGAATGAAGTAGATCTTAATGGTGCTAGGTGGATGTCATTGGTGGTTGCTAACATCACCAAGAAAGACCACCAGATATCATGGCCCATTTAATGGAGGTATACAGCACCACCCATTGCCAACAGAAGTCAAATTTGTATCCGACCAAGCCTCAGGTGTAACTACCGACTTACAAGAAATTCACATTAAATGACATGAGCAAAATCTAGACTGTAGACAATTCTTTAGGCAAGATCCTTCTTTCTGCAACAACAAAAGCCATTAAGAAGGAAGAGGGAAAAAAAAAAAAGAAGGAAGAGGGAAAGATAGAAAAAGAATGTATAGACTTAGAAGAGACAAGCAATTCCAACATGTGGGCCTTATTTGGACCCCAATTCAAAGAAGCAAAATATAAGAAAAAAATTTTATGACATAGTTGGGGAAATGCGAGCACTGACTGAAAATTAGTAATATTAAGGGCTAATTGTTAATTTTCAGTTTTGTGTGTGTTTTTGAAAATGAATCCATTTTTCAGAGATATATGCTGAAATATTTTTAGGTGAAGTGACACGCAGGCACTTAGAAATGTTACCACATCACTCAGACATAGTTCTCTGATGCAATTTCTTTTTTTTTTTTAAGATTTTATTTATTAATTCATGAGAGACACACAGAGAGAGAAGCAGAGACATAGGCAGAGGGAGAAGCAGGCTCCCCTCAGGGAGGCTGATGTGGGACTCGATCCCTGAACTCCAGGGTCTCGCCCTGAGCTGAAAGCATAGCTTAACTGCTGAGCCCTTCAGGTGTCCCTCTGATGCAATTTCTCTTCAGAGCAAATATCGTTATTATCAGAAATGTAAATTACTAGTCTCCAAAATACATACATACATACATAAAAGCGCTATGCGCCAAGTTTTTGCATTTGTGGAGAGCTGAGGATGACTTACTCCATTTTTTAAGACTATCTTACATTTAGCATTGTATCTGCTCCCAGAGCCAAAGTATCTGAATCAACACAGCTCTTCATGTAAACTTCACTACAAAAACAGCTTCACTCTTATCGGAAGAAAAGAAAGGAGTTAACAGGAAAAGCTTTCTCATTTGTCACCGTTAATACCACCTTCGAAATAGTTGGACCTCATAGGAACCCCACCAAAGTGAAAAGTGTTTTATGCCAGGGCTATTATCAGCATTAGATACATTATTGACTGTGATTCAGAGGCACACGAAATTAGAAACTTGTGAAGGAAGAAATTTATTAAATAACTAAAAATAGACTTGCTGTTTTTTAGGGCCCATATTTCTTTTTCTTTTTTTTTCCTTTTTTTTAATAAAGGGCCCATATTTCAAAGAATGGGGAGGATTCTTTGTTCTTCATTTACTATTAGTAGATGGAGCACAGATTCTGGGATGAAATAAATCACCCCCCAATTTACTCAGAACCTCTTCTCAGGGCAAACACAGTCTTAGAAATTCAAATGTGCTCATATACCAGGAAATGTATGGCTCATTCAGGCTTTCCCGCTGATCCTGCCTAGGGCCCGTGAGGCCCAGCGTCCTGTGTCCGGGGGTGCGGGGCAGCATGGATGTCCTCAGGAACGCCCAGAACCTGGTGAGTCTAGTCTGCCTTTCCTGCCCACATTCTTAGAGAAACATCAACAATGATCCATTAAGTCTCTATTCAGAACTGCAAACAACACCTAAATTGCATATGATTGTCAAGTTTGCAAATAAATTCAGGCATCACAGAAACTGTGAACAGAGCCCTGCAATCTTTAATATTTTTAAAAGTTAATCAAGGGCTCAGGAAATGCCTCAAATGCAAAGCAGGGGAACCGGTGCCATCTAATCACAGACCGCCACCGCAGCCAGGCAAAACTCCTCCCAAATGCCTCCAAGTTAGACAAGAGGGACCACCAGGAAGGGGAAGCATTTCTGCCTTCATGCCTGTTCAATTCTTGGCCTTGTTTCTGGGCCTTCCAACGAGCATATCAATTAGTAGCTCCAATTGTGAGGGTGGTTTTTTTGGTTTTTTTTTTTTTTTTTTTTTTTTTGTAATTCAAACACCTGTCCACTAGAAACTGGATGGAGGCCACTGAACAGTTGTCAGATGGTAACTGTAATGTTTATAGATCCAATCCATAGATCTGCTTCCATGTTGCATAAAGTGCCAAAAAGTTATATAGCCAGACATCTGGCAACTGGAAGAGTGTCTATCTCTTTAGCACTCCGCCTAGCCCTCAAACTTATATTTGTGCCTGCTATGCTGGCCCCGGGAAAGCAAGAGTCATTTTAAAATTGTTATCTCCCTCATTTCTGTCCACAGAGTTATAGCAGCGACTTCTGGCAACTTATTCTCTGCCAGTGTTACAGTCAAACCAAGAGAGCAAAGAGAGCTTCCAGAACCTTCGGCCTCCCACCCCGGTATCTGTTTCTGTTAAGCTCTTCCTATTACTCAGTTGGGCCAAATACCATCAAATGGGCTCTCTACTTCTCTCAGGAGCCTAAGTCAATTTCAGAGAGTAATCTGAGTATTTGGAGAAGCATTCAGATTCATTTAAACTTTGGGGGACCGAATAGTGCTTTGTAGGAAATGTACTATAAAGAGTCCTGACAAGCCCACAGAAGTTAATGTACTTTGCCACCTTCTACATTTTTACTAGGGAGGGACCGAGACAAAGGATGAATAGAGTAGATACATCCTGTCCATGTGTTTTCAATGATAATTGATAGCCTGGAATCTGGTGGAGGGACGGTGGGGCCGTAAAAAAGTGGAACATATATTAATTACTGATGGAATTCTATAGCTTCCCACAAAGGCACCTCTATTTTATTTTTATTCATTTAGGAAGCATTTAGAGGCTGCATTAGTTCATGTGTTCCTGAAAATTCTGTGCTGAGTTATACACAGAAATATTAGACAACAGAGGTCTTTACGAGGGAAATTTTGCCTCTTGAGAGTTTTAGGGAGGAAACCCTAATGCAACATCACCTTTGCTGTGTTTCCGGGGCTTCACATACAGTCTTTCATTTCATGATGTTCCTTCCTAACCAAGAACAGATGGAAACAGCTCCGCCTCTGACCAGAGAGCCCGCACTCTCTGCAAGCCTGATTCCTCCTTTCGCATCTCTCCAGTTTCTTATGATCTCGACTTTACCCCCACTTCAGCTCTTCAGGAAGCATTTATGGTATCCACAGGCCACTGACCAGCCCTGCTAGGGGCAGTAAGGGTTAATAGTATTTTTATTACAGATGAGGACAGGAAGGATCTGGAGAGAATCCCCTCAGGTAACATGCAAGGGGAGAGGCCTGATGTTTTGGCTATTTGCCATTAAAGCTCATTAAAACGACTCCATGGCTATGTCTAATTCTGATGAATAATTAATGCTAAAACGTTAAGGGCTTCAGAATCTTAATAGTGACGGTGACAGAAGGCATGGGGACCAGACTCAATGGCTGTCCAGTCACTCCTGTTTTTGGCTCTCTTTAGCTCCTTGCCCTCAACTGTGTGGTCCAACCTCACTCTCTCGCGTGGCAGTCCATGACACACGCTCAGACGTGACTTCAATCATCGCTAAAATCATCAATGCGAGAGGGAGGAAGTGCTACTGGACTTTTTACCAGCTCATTTCACCAATCCCAGCTTCCACAATGACTCCAAAATATAAGTAGAACTTAAACTCGAGCCATTGGATATCAAGCAAAAGATACCTCGGTGAGTCAGTCTTTATCAACAGAATCAAAATCGACATAACTTTGGTTGCAGTTAAGTAATAATGAGAGTCTCAGTTTTTCTACCTCCAAATCAATCCTCTATCTCCAAAATCAGTAATTACTATGGCTGCGGAAGCATTTTCTGAATGCTTATGATTCCAAGAGGCACCGGCACACATCCATCAGCTTCCACAGCTCCACAGTTGGTGGCAGTGACATCTCATTCCGCTGAGAGCGGGGTTGCAAAGATGAGCTCACCCTACAACTCTTATGCTCATGGGGAGGATATCGTGTTGAGGAGGCTGAGCCCTTACTCCCTCCTCTTTCCCTGCCATCCCCCGCTTTCTACAATGCCCTGAGCTGGAAAAACGGTGGGCTTTTACTTTGACTTTTCCTACGTTCTATTTTCTTACTACTGTAGAGCCACAGAGTAGGCTCACCTGACACTGGGAGATAAGGGAATTTAGAAAATCTGCTCTCAAGACAACAGCCTGACTTGTGAGGCTTTCCTCTGATTTACTTTGAATTTCAAAAGCAAAATACTGCCTATACTTTTACCTTTACATTCCTCCAGTAAATGTTACAATCTACCCCCCAAAAGACGGTTGTCTGATGGACAGGAATCCTGCGTTTGGAAAGGTAAAGAGGAAAGCAACAGTATTTAAAAACCAATTAACCCTCTTACACACGTATTGATATAAGACGGGCTCGCATGCCCTTCCATTAAAAAATGCACAGTGTAGCATTGGGATTTGGTGTTGAGACACATTGGAAAATGATCATTAATTTCTTTTTTAGGGAGTCTTTTGATGACCTATATCTGGCATTCTATATAAGAAGCAGAAAGGTCAGGGGACATTACAAGGTGGGAATACAAGAGGCATTTTACGATTTTGTAGACATAGAAAAACTAACATCTTTTTCAGCAACCAGTGCATGCATACACGTGTATACACACACACACATACACAAACACATACACACACACACACACACTGGCCCCAGGAAACAGTAAAACCTAATTATGATACCCATCCCTATTTTAAAGTAAGTGCCATTGAGCAAGAGATTATTCTTTAAAAAAAAAGAGAGATTTTATTTATTTACTTGAGAGACAGAGAGAGAACACATGAGCTGGTGGAGGAGCAGAGGGAGAGGGACAAGCAGGCTCCACGCTGAGCCAATAGCCAGATGTGGGGCTTGATTCCACAACCCTGAGCTCATGACCTGAACCGAAATCAGGAGTCAGCACTTAGCTGACTGAACCACCCAGGCACCCTGAGCAAGAAATTATTCTAGAGAAACAATGAGGCAAATAAAAAAAAAAAAAAAGACTTTCAAGATTTAAGAAGATTTTTCAGATGTCATCTTTTTGATAGCCTCTGAAACTTTACTTTGCTACTTAAAATTTTTACTATGTTTTTATTTCAATATTGCATGAAAGAGTTTTCATCCAAAACTTTATACATATCACAGATATACATATATATATCACATACATACATATTATATTATGTGTTATATAATATATATCATATGTGTGTATAATTTATATATATATGTATGTAAGTATATACTTGTGCTCCTTTACTCAAAGAGTAAACTTAAACTTCACATTTAAGTTAATTAAGCAAAACCTGGTCAGTTGATGTCTGTTAGGCTAGGAAAACCCGATGACACTTCGGCCAACAAGCAGGAAGACCATCATTTATTTCAAAATAAACATTACCTAGCTAATGCTTCCCTCCAGTGAATACAAAGTGACAGTGGTGTCTGTCTGTCTGTTTCTGTGCAGGAACAGACAGGAGCAGGAGGAGAAGGTGGGAATCCCTTCATTTAGACTCATGAGTCTATCTAGATAAATATATAATAGGGAAGATGGGAGGCTTCTGACAAACAATTCTACAAGGAGTTTAATATCCAGCAATACTAAAACTCCCAAGTGGTTGAATCTTGCACATGTTTTACCAAGTTTATTAGGTCCTAAGTCCTTCTTTGGCTCAGGTGTAGACCTTCTGAAAGACATGTGCAAAGTCACAGGCATGAGCTTTGCTTGAAGGGAGAGTAGGCACCTTCCATGAGATACTTGGATTGTGAAACCACCTCAGAAGGATTAAGAACACTTCTTAAGGATAAAGATTGGGATATATTAGAAAGATAATAGAGGTCACTGACAACTGTTGACTAATCACCGTGTCTCAGCACCCTGCAGAGTCCAGAGCCCCCAAAGTGGGCTGTCTGTATCCCAGGGATCTGCAAGACTATCCATTGAGATATGGGCAGAAAGCATTGAACTTTTATTTATATTTGTTTTTATCATGACAAAGAGAAAACTTAGCACGACTGGTATTTAATATACGGATTTACACCAACACCGTCTTTCTCTCTGTATGTTAGTTTAAGGGGTTCTGAAGGAGGATGAGATTCCACAACATGCAGGGATTCTTGGCAGTAGCCCCATCATTTTCTAGTTTATTGTGACTTATAACTTCCATGAACCAAGTGGATTTATAGGCTGCATTCTTTAATGAGTAGACATTTTATACATTGTCAGGACATATATGTGACTGAAATGTTTGGGATCACGCAGAGAGAGGTTCTCACATTATCTCCTGGAAAGGTGTCATAAGAGTTACTCAACAATGAATTACACATTTTTAAACAAAGATATATATGTCAAATTTGCTAGTTTTTTTCTGTGATAAAATGTGGTTGTCAATAATATGCTATCTAGATTTTATTTTTTATTTTCAAATCAGCACACTCTATCGGCACCTTGCAGATGAATGTGACCAAACAATGAGAGAAAATAGGTGTTTTGCAAAAAAAAAATCTCTGGTATGGAAAGAGTGTTTTTAAAAAGGATTTTAGAAGTGTTTTCACCATTACAATTTTTGTTTTGCTAAAAATGTTATCTGTTACTGACCAAAGTTTTTCAGTCTAGAAACAAAGCCAGAAACAAAATATTCTTATCCATTTATATATATTTTTAAAGACTTTATTTATTTATTCATGAGAGAGAGAGAGAAAGAGAGAGAGGCAGAGACACAGGCAGAGAGAGAAGCAGGCTTCATGCAGGGAGCCCGACGTGGGACTTAATCCCTGGTCTCCAGGATCATGCCCTGGGCCGAAGGCGGTGCCAAACCACTAAGCCAACGGGGCTGCCCTTCTTATCCATTTATAAATCTTTCAAATGAAAAGATTCACAGTTTTTTAACCTGTTCAGTAAAACATAATGATTTCTGATTATTTTCAAAAATAACTGACTGAAACCAGAGAAGACAGACATTTCCTAACTGAATTTCAATAAGCTTTTCCATAATTGATGTACAGTTTGCAAATTTTAATACATACTAGCCAGAAATTTATATCTTTCATTTGGATATCTATATCTTAGTGAAATATATATAAAGCTGTGATGGTCACTAGAACAAAGTAAAAACAGACCTGCAAATTACTTACAATACTGTGTGAAAGCAAGATTTTTAGAAAAATGAAGCATTTTAATCACATTGCTCTCATAAAAATATTAGTTCAATGTAATAATATAAAATGTTATTTTAGTAATAAATTTCTCTGAGTGCAAAAGTGTGTTCTGTATTCCTAATGAAACAGAATGAAAGCGTTTTTAAATATTAGGTATTCAGTCATTTAAGATTTCCATTTTTTTGTGTATGCTTAAGATGTGTATAATAGTTTAGTGGCACTCAATTTAATCAACAAATGTAGAAACATTTTATATATATATTAAGATAGGCAGGCTCCAATGTGTTTACTGATGAGGAACAATATCAAAGAGATTGGGACTGATGCTGTAAGCCCTTGACATATATTTGCCTAATTAATCCTTGTATCGATTCTGTGAGAGAGGTATTATTATTATTCCAACTTTACACATGAGGAAAGGGGACCAGAAACCTTCAGCAGCTCAGCAGCTTGCCCGTAGTCACAGTTTGTGGATGGTTGATTAGAAATTTCTAAGTCCTAGCATCTGACGTCAGTACCCATGTTCTAACTACTCTCCTTAGAGCAACATCTCAGAAGGTGACATGCTTAAGACCACAAAAAGATTCAAAGTCAAGTCAGGTGGCTGTTGACGACAGTTCCAACTCTTAGGGGCCGAGTTTTACTCAGGTGCCCATCTCTTCACACCTTATTCTAATTGTCTATCAATGTTGATTCAGGTTAAGGTTGAGGTTTTGGGTTGGAAGGTAGGCTAATTATTTTTGCTGTTACCCTCTCCTATGGGAACACCTCGAGTCTGGAACACAAGGCACTAACCAAAGTACCTCATGTCAGCCACTGGCAGCGTGTCATCATTGCAAGCAAAGAACTTCAAAGAAAATAGTTACTTCCTTACTGCCCGTATGAACTCAAGTTCCCCCAAATGACAGCAATATGACACCTACAGATGTTATAGCCAACTACAGAATTGATTGCGGAGGGGAGCAGCTGATGGGACCTTTGCTCTATCAAAAACATTTCTGCAACCTTTTATACAGTCAATTTATGTACGATGTATAGGAACTTCTGAAACGTGGGTTACTCTGTGATGGGCAGTGATGACGGCGACGGGCCATTATTGTTCATCATGTCAACGAGTGCTCTTTAACAAGGAGATTACTGACAAGATGGAGCGTAATGACAATGAGGAAAATGTTTAAATGTTACTATCTATCATGTCAGCTCACTGTCCACCGCCTGGCAAAAGTCGGCTTGTTACAGAGCCCTCATAGGCTGGCAAGCTGAGGCCACATATCTCAATGAAATAACCCCGTCATTTTTATTTTATTCTTATTTTCAAAATATACCCAAAGGCCGCAAGCACTCTAATGTGTCAAGGTCTCAGGCAGCAGTGAATTTCCGTGGCAGTTATAAGCCTCTGAAACTGGGTCTTATAATGGAAAAACTGACAGATCCTTAACTATAGCAGCACTAACAGGAGTCACTATGATAAAAGCTAGCTGAAAAAAACCCCACAATTTGGCCCAATTATGAGGGGCTGCTACAATCTCCAATAAGCCTGATGTTCATTCTGACCTAATAATTTGTGCACTTCAGACTGAAGGTATTGACAGTTTCTAAATGAGTTCCTTCCACCCTGAATGTAGGCTGTGTGGTGAATCCAGGTGCTTGGTTTTGACAGTCCCTATGCCTGGGAGACTAAGTCAGCGGGTATGCCCTAAAACTTGTCAGAGAAGGAAAAAGAATAAGTAGGGGATCATGGGTAAAAAGTGAATGCTTCAAGGGCATGGCCATTGGACAGTCATAGTCGGTGGGCATAAGAAGGCAGTCAAGTGGTGTGATTCAGTGTAATGGAAGCCAGAGTATGCAATCAACAACTAGACGTTTATACAGCCTGTGGTCAGGCATGGTGCCAGGTTCCAGGGGAATGACATAATTACTTCCTTTAAGGAACTGATAATTTAGTGAGAGATAAAAATGTCAGGAAATAAATACAAATTTTGCATGTGTCGCTTTCCAATGGGCCAAGGTAGGGTGGGGGTGCTGAATACCTTGACTTCCCCATATCATCCAGCTGGCCATCCATCTGTCCACCCACCCATCTATCTGCGCATTCATTTGACATTGGCTGATGAACTTATGTACTGAGTCCTACTTCTTTCCAGCACTTAATATCTTCTCCTTCAAATCAGTTTGTCTCCCCCCTGCTTTCCTATTCCTATTTGAAGTATTGGTATTCTCCCATTTGCTCCTCATTTCAGCCACCTTTACATGCTGAGTCTTCCTTCCCGGTCCTGGTTGCTTCCATTCCCTCCTTCCCATTCCCATAGTTACCACCCCCAACCAGGCTCTCAGGTGATAAGTGCCTTGTGCATACATGTTGCTCAGTGTTTGGCTTGGGGTTGAAGTAGCTCACACACTGACCATTAGTGATCTGGTCTTCCATGCTTCCTGTCACTCTTTATTATGTCATTCCAGTTCATTTGTCTGTGTTCTCCTTTTGATGGTTTAACAATTAGTTCCATGTTTTTAGAAACCTTGTCTTGTCCACTACTGACAAATTAACTCCATGCCTAGATGGATTGTATGCTTTTTTACTCATGCCAGTAAATATTGAATGAATATTTCCTCCAAATTCAGCCCAGCCTCATCTCCTACATGAAACTTTCTATGACCTCCCCTTCACAGGTCTGAATATCTCATGCACATTTCCTGTGTGTTCCAAGAACACCTATAACATAACCCTCTCAAAACACTCACAAAAGCACATTCTAAACATGATTTACTTGTCAATCTGCCACAGTTGTCCTAAGAACCTGAGGGTGGGGATGTCCTTTCCCATTCAACTTTGTATCCCAAGTGCCTCTCACAGACTGAAGTACATACTTGTTGAATGACTAGCTAAATAAGCAAATAAACAAATGGGTTAAAGGAATAACCATGAGCTGCCATCATATGTACAAACTTTGGCTAACAGGATAGTCAAAGAGTGAGAAAATGTCATCACTTAAGATAAAAGAATTTTCAATCAATTTGGCTGTCACAACTGTGAAACCACTTTGAATATAGACTTGATATTTTCAACAGAAGAAACACATATGTCTGGACTGACACCTTTTTTGACTTAGGCCAGGAATAAGCCTGAGACTCAGAGTATAATAAATTCTCTGCATCACTGTAACCACAGGCCTTTCAACCAAGCTTGTATATGAACCATTCTTAGGCCTCAGACTCAAGGGTACCAGTGGAAAGCATAACATAAGGAAGGAAGAAGGGATCTGTGCAAGCACGTGGCACCTACCTTGAGAACAGTGTAGTTGACTAAAATGACACAGACTTGAGTGGATGTTCACAGTTTACTAGACTGGTATTTCTGGCTCTTGTGTCCTACATGGCTCATGGAATTGGCCATTGGTTTGGTTAGACCAGACTCAGTAACCAGAGGCATAATCTTCCAAGACAAGATCTCAAGGACTTGCATATTATTTGTACTTAGATGAAAGCTACCCTTCCTCTTATCTTTCTTTCTTTCTTTCTTTCTTTCTTTCTTTCTTTCTTTCTTTCTTTCTTTCTTCCTTCCTTCCTTCCTTCCTTCCTTCCTTTCTTTCTTTCTTTCTTTCTTTCTTTCTTTTTCTTATTTTTCTTTCTTTCTTATCTCCCTTCCTTTCTCTCAGTCTTTTTCTTGTGATACTCCATTATTGAATACCTAATACACTTTGGGATCAGAACTTAGTCTTTAAAGAAAACAGTATGAGTGTTTGCTCCCAAGAAATGTATGATCCAGTTGGAGAACTAATTAAGTACACACATAATAATAAGTCAGCTATGTGCCATTAGAGTGATTCTGAAGAGCTATCATTTGATTCACAGATATTTTGTGAGCATGCACCTGAAGAAGGTATATCATGGGCATTGAGAATATAATAATAAATAAGGCATAATCCCTGATCACCATATTAATTTCCAACCCATCAAGGAAGATTGGCATATAAATATATAATTATAAAATTATCAGCATTAAGACAAATACTCTAGAAGGATAGATGAGTAGCATGTTACTCAATTGGGAATTCACAAATGGCTTCCTGAAGGGACGACTCCTGAGTAGAGCCATTGTTGTTTCCTTCATTTGTTTGTTTTAAAGTTATTATTTTAATTCCAATTTGTTAACACACAGTGTTATATTAGTTTCAGGTGTACAATATAGTGACTCAACAATTCCATACAATACCTAGGGTTCATCACAAGTGCACTTCTGAATCCCCATCACCTATTTAACCCATCTCCCACCCACCTCCCTCTGATGATCATCAGATTGCTCTTTACAGTCAAACATCTGTATCTTGGTTTGTCTCTGTCTCTTTTTCCCTTTGCTCATTTATTTCTTAAATTCCACACATGTGTGGAATCATATGGTATTTGTTTTTTTTCTGAGTGGCTTATTTTGCTTAACATTATACTCTCTAGCTCCATCCATGTCATGCGAATGACAAAATTTCTTTCTTTCTTATGGCTGAGTCCATAAGAAACTCCATTATATATACTATATCTTCTTTATTGATCAATGGACAGTTGGACTACTTTCATAATTTGACTATTATGAATAATGCTGCTATAAACATAGGGGTGCATTTGAGGAACCTCCATACTGCTTTCCACATTGGCTGCACCAGTTTGCATTCTCACCAACAGTGCATAAGGGTTCTTTTTTCTCCACATCCTCACCAACACCTGTTGTTTCTTGTATGATTGATTTTAGCCATTCTGAGAGGTGTGAAGTGATATCTCATTGTGCTTTTGATGTGCATCTCCCTGATGATGGGTGATGTTGTATATCTTTTCATATGTCTGTTGGCCATCTGGATGTCTTCTTTAGAAACATCTCTGTTCATGTCTTCTACCCATTTTTAAATCAGGTTATTTGTTTTGGGGGTGTTGAGTTTCATAAGTTCTTTATATATTTTTGGTACTAACCCTTTAATAAGTGGAACCATTTTTTATGTAACTCAGCTATCATGAGCACTTAATATGTGTGCCAAACAATGTTTTAGACACTATCTATATATTAGCTCATTTAATCATCACAGCTATCCTTTAAGGTAGGTACTATTATTGCTTCCATTTTATTAATTAGAAAACTGAGGTACTAAGGGGTTAAATAACTTGTTCATGGTTACACAGCTTATAAGTGTTGGAATTCAGATTCAAGCCCAGACAATTTGTTAACTGAGTCTCGTGATTGTGATACACAGCCAATAGCATTCAAAACACCTCAAATAAAAATGGGAGGCAAACAATCTGGCAAAATTTTTTCATCACACAGTCATGCTTATGCTATAAAAATTTTTCAGATTGCCTTTAAAGAGTTAAACATTCCAATAGAAAAATAGAAAGAACATTAAAGGAAATTTCAAAGAAGAGATACAAACAATTATCAAATATATGGACATGTTTGCTCTCACTAAAAAGAAACACAAAATAAAACAAGATCTCTGCTTTACCCATGAAATTGGGAAGGAAGGATCATAAAATTATTGGTACAGATTTACTGAAAAAAAAAGTCGACGCATCAAAAGCCTTAAAGTGTATATCTCTTGGTTCAGCAAACACACTTTCAGGAATTTATATAAAGGACATTAAAATTCATGTTCAAACAATGTTATCAATAAGGCTATTCATCACAGTAAAGTTTATAACTATGTAAAATTGGGGATAATGTACAATCCAACAATGGGGGATCAATTAAATTGTAGTACTGCCACACAATAGACTTCTATGTAGCCACCACAATGTAATCCTGAAACATAATATTAAATGACATAGGAAGTTATTCATGATTTATGATTAAGTAAAAACAATCAAGTTATAAAGTAATAGGTAGAGCATGTTCCCACTTTTATAAAAGCTACATTTAATTATAGAAAAATGTCAGTATTGCTCATCTCTGGGTAATAATAAAATAGAAGATTTTTATGTTCTTCATTTCATTTATCTAAATTTCATAATTAAAATGTATTGTCTTTGTAATAAGAGGAAATGAGTAAAATTTTTTTTGAGGTGAGTTACGTGATGAGATTAGGGAAGATACCTAGGCAGAGGAAATAGTACAAACAGTATGGCTTCAGATGTGTGGTGGGAAAGGGGAATAAATGCTTTTTTTTTTTTTTTTTTTGAGAACAAGTAAGAGAGATAGCAATGGCTCTGTGTGGCATGCTAAGGAACATGGCTTACATCTGAATATGAGACACTGGTAAGTGTTGAGCAGAAAAGTGGAGGGAGATGGCCAGAGCTCCATTCCAGGACAAGTGTTCTGCAGGCAGATGGTGAAGGAAAGCTTGATAGGAGCTCAGGGTTATGGCTTTGCCACAGTAAGGAAGGGATAGCAGAGGTTTGACCAGGATCAACAATAGTAAGAGCAGAAGTAGAGCAGAGTAGAGCAGAAGCAATGCATTTGGAGAAACAAAATGTTTAGGAGATCATTTAGGTAGTTTAGGAGATGAATTCAAGACTGAATAACTAGGGAATGACAGAAAGGAAAACCCAATCAATGCTTAGATTTTCATTCTAGATACATTGAACTTGAGATTCGTCTGACACACCAGATGGTTGAATGAACAGTCCAGACTAAGAAGAGATACTTCCAACATGGGTGACCATGAAGAGTTTCATCTAGGATATGAAGAAAGGTAGACAGGAAAGAAAAACAGGATGACTAGAATTATTAGAGGTCTAGATGCTACATGCAAGTGAACACAGAGATAAGCACAGGATCTGAGAGTTCCAATTGGCTAAAGACAGCTTGTGAAGGAGAGTCACAAAGATAAATCTGGAAAATCTAGAGTCAGATCAAAAAACTCTTAATGCTGGGGCTTTTAGGTTGTTTTTGTGGAGTTTTCTCAGTGTGTGTGTGTATGTGTGTGTGTGTGTGTGTGTGTGTATGTAATGCTACAAAAAACAAAACCCTTTTGAGGCTTCTTGGGCTGCAGAAGATTCACATTAGAAGCAGTGGTAATTACACTGGCGATGGTGTTCAACAAAATAAAAATACTTATACCCACCATTTTAAAAACACTTCCTGTTTTAATACCTTGTACCCTTACTGTGAGCCAGGCATTGGTCTCATTTATTATTTAGAATAATTCTCTGAGGAAGACATTATCACCCTCATTTGTAGATGAGGAAACTGAGGTGTGGACAGGTTAACAAATCTGCCCAGTTACACAGCTAGCAAGTGGCAGAGTCTGGTTTCAAACTCAGGTCAGTTAGACACCTAAGTTCACAGAAGTGACTGATAGCAATGAGGAAATTGAAGAAGGCCTCTCTGAGACATAAAATTTGAACTGGAGAGCAGACCAGTGTAGTGGGAGCAGAAAGGACATGGAGGAAATAGGGTATGAAAGGAGGCCATGGAGGAAGGCAGGGCTGGATGTTGTGGGACATTCAACTGGTATCAAATTTGGATTTGACTTGGAGGGCAACAGGAATGCAGCAGCAGGTCTTGGATGTGTGACATGTATGGGTGATGTGGTCTGATTCATGGTTTTAAAAGATTACTATTAGGACTTTGCCAGACAAATGGGGGTGGTGTGCAAGAAGGGAACTCTATGAAAAAGAATAGCACATGGGGAAACACAACACTGAAGATAACTCTGTATGGGTAGAACCAAAGTTTCAAGTAGAAGAAGATGACAATGAGACTGATGATCAGGATTTCCCAAGATCTTAGCTAAGAGTTTTGTACTTTACTCAATGAAGAGAACTGAACTATTTTCAGTGGAGCAATGACATGATCAGATTTGCATTCTAGAATCTTCCTTCAGCAGCTATAGAGACAATAGCGGGGCCAACTGGAGACTGGGAGACCAATAAGCCAGACAGGAAGTGATGAGATCCTGAGAAGGTAGGTCCAGAGGGGAGAGAGTATTTCAGAGAGATTAGGATGGGAGAACCCTCAGGTTGTCGACAGTATATATAAAGAGGAAATTTCTCTGAGTCATAGAAGCTGTAGGCTACACATTCTAAATGCTTTACTAGAAAGGAAAGTATATGGAATGGAGGCTAGAAGAATGTGGAATCCAGGAAAGATGTTTTTCAGAGAAGCAGAAATGGTTAAGCGTGATTTTGTGCTTTGAGGTCAGAGCTAGAATAGAGGAAAGGGCTGAATATTCTGGAGAGCAGTGATTAAAGAGTATAGTCCTCTAGGAGGGGAGAATGGGTGTCTTGACATAGTCTAAGAGCCAGGCATGCTGTCCTCTCTAATCTTCTGTTTCATGAGCAGCTTCTTCTAGGCATGAATCTTTGGTCAGCTGGCACCAATTCTGCATTTTGATGTTTTAACTTCACTGACTGATACTAACTTTAGTTTCTCCCTCTGTCTCTGTCTCTGTCTCTCCTCCTTATGCAACTTCCTCCCATCCTAGTCAGCTGTAGCCCACCAGGATTACCTCAAACATGGTATTTCTCCTTTCAACACCTGTGGGTGGGAGTGTCTCCAGCTGGTTTTCAGAGATGTGGCTGAAATGTGCCATTATCTCTAATCCTTACTTCCTGTGGGGTACTCTTCTCTCTGCTTTTCAGATGAAGAAACTGAGGCTCAGAAAATCTTACTAATTTACCCAAGTTCATGCAATCAGTGGGGTAATTAAGTTAGGATTAAAGCTCTAGAATGTATGACTCAAAACCCACTTACCATGTGATGGAGATTATGGTTCAGTGGATTGGGGGATTGCAGTTGGAGGCAAGGAAGCCCATGGAGAGGTTTTGTGGAAACCAGACCTAAGTAGATAAAGGAGTAGTAAGTAGCAGTGGGAGTAGGGAGATGAGGATGGAGCTGCATTGGCAAGCACCCTTTAGGTGAAGTGTACCAGACTTCATCCTGGAGACTTGTAGGGAAACTGCTTGATGACTGTGTCCAAAAATGGTATTATCTGTGCCCCAGATCTTGGTTTCCAAGTAACAATCCAACCTTGGCTGATGCCAAAGCTGGGGCAGAGAAAGTACAAGGTGAACCTGGGATGTCTTATTGCTCCAGAAAGTAGTGAAGTGCTTGAAGATTAATGAGATCATGTCAGAAGGACACAGGATGCCACAGGAACTAGCTAGGAGGGATCTTCAGTGGCCGAATTGGAAACAGTTTGAGCAACAACCAAAATTAAAGGGGTAAATAAAACAAGAAGAATCCATGTATCCATGATACATGGTGGGGGGAGCAAAAGAGGGACAGCTATTCTTTACAATTAATGGAGAAGAATAGAATTAGAAAAATCGCCATTTTGCAATCTCTAAAATAGTGATTTTAGGCAGGCATTGTCAAAGGATGATAAAACCTTTGGGTGGGTGGATGGTGGAGAGTAGAATTTCATGCAGACTAAAAGTATTCCCACAGGGTATCTACTAACTACAAAAGTGAAAATGGATTTTTACACAAACATCATATTTTAAAAAAGACAAAATGGTCAGTATATATCCCTTTATGTGATGCAGTGGGAAGGATAGAATATAATTTATGCAATATTCTTGCCATATGCTTAACCCAGATCTAAGCATGAAGAAATAAATCCAGGATATGGGTTAACCTACAACACAATTGTCCTGGACTCTAAAAGTTTCAATATCTTAAAAACAAAACAAAATTAAGAAGGGAGGGCGACTATTCTAGATGAAAGGAAACGAAGGAGACATGACAACTAAATACAAAGAGTGACTTAATTGGATCCCAGATTTGTGAAGACTATAAAAAGTCACTTTGGGATAACTGGAGAAATTTGTATATAGATGACATTTTAAAATCGATGTTTGGAATTTCTAGTTTTGTCTGGTATGTAAGGAGCTTGAAAGTCACCATTTCATTCTAACAACAAGGGAAAAGCTGAACAAACTGGAAAGTTAACAAATTTTCTTAGATCTGTAAATGAAGGGAGATCAAAGTGTTGCCCCAAAATTGGAAAGGCAGACAGGTGGATACAGAGAATCAGAACTTAGCAGAACAGGAAACCCATGAGTAGAAACCTCTGCCAAAACCAGGGCTGGAGTAGGAAAACCTGAACGATAATTGGCAAATTGCTGGAGGCTCAATGTGGACAAGTCTGAGAGTCAAAAACTCTGGAGAGCCCTTATACTTTTTTGAGTTTTACCTGTAGGAGTTCAACCAGGATCTCACAATGAATATCAGAGAAAAGTCTCCTCTTGCTTCTAGCAGGGGAAGGAAAAAGGTAACAATTTTGAAATATGTCAGAGCATTCTGTTTCTCTTCTTTTATTCTTCTTCTTAAATGTCATTACTTTTTTTTTAATCTGAGTATAGCTAACACACAATGTTGTGTTAGTTTCAGGTGTACAAAATAGTGATTTGACGAGTTTATATGTTATTCTATGCTCACCACAAGTGTAGCTATCATCTGTCCACATACAGTGGGGTTACAATATCATTGACTATATTTCTTATGCTGTGCCTTTTATTCCTGTAACTTATTCATTCTGTTCCTCTTAATGAAGTTTACCCCAGAAGAAACTAGTTAACCAGAGACTAACCTGGTTGGGTTTTATTAGAGCCTAACTAGCTGGAGAAAGGGAAATATTCAATCCAGCCTGATCTATCCATTCTCTTTCACCTGGCAGGGTGGGGCGGATGGAGAGGACTACCCAGGAACACTTGTGAAGTTCACAGTCCAGAGACACAGGCTCACTAAAGGCCTGAGACCAAATCAAAGGATTATAGAATGCTTCCTTCCCACACCCCACCACCATATTATTGAAGGTCTATTTATAGCAGTTCCTTTTACTCAGTACCTCATGTCTTGGCTAGCAGGAAAAAAAAGTTACAAGACATACTAAAAGGCAAAAATTGCAGGTGGAAGAGACAGAGCAAGAATCAGAAACAAGTAAATAGTGCAGGGATGTTGATATCAGACTGGAGCTTTAAAACAACTCTGATTGATATGCTAAGGCCTCTAGTGGATAAAGTAGACAGCCTACAAGAACAGATGAGAAATGTAATCAGAGAGATAAGAATTCTACAAATCAAAAAGAAACGCTAGAGATCAAAACCACTGTAACAGAAATGAAGAATACATTTGATGGGCTCATTATTAGACTGGGCACAGTTGAGGAAAGAATCTCTGAGGTAGAGGATATCTCAATAAAATTCTCAAAAACTGAAAAGCAAAGAGAACAAAGACAGAAAAGCCAGGATAGACTATCTGGAAACTGTGGGAAGGCAACAAGAAGGATAACATATGCACAATGGGAATATCAGAAGGAGAAGAAAGAGAGGAAGAAATAGAAGAGATATCTGATGCAAGATGGCTGAGAATTCCCCCAAATTCAAGTCAGACACCAGACCACAGATCCAGGAAGCTTAGAAAACACCAAGCAGGATAAATACCAAAAAATTACACCTATGCATATAATTTTCAGACTACAGAAAATCATTGATAAAGAAAAAAAAACCTGGAAGAAGGCAGAAGAAATACTTTATCCATAAGGAGCAAAGACAAGAATCACATCCAACTTCTCAGAAATGATGCAAACAAAAAGAGAATGGAATAACATATTTAAAGTGTTGAAAAAAAAAAAAAGACTCCACTAACCTAAAACCAATCTATGTTTCTTGGATGTGATAATGGTATTATAATTAAATAGAGGAACACCCAATTCTTAGGAGACAGATGCTGAACTAGTTAGGGATGCAACATAATGATGTCTGCAACTTTCCTTTTAAATATATATAGGGATATTTTCAAATAGTAAATTTAAAAACTATGACTATTATGTTAATAATAATTATAATAGAAAATTACCAATATTATAAGAACAAAGGAGAAATTAAATTATAAGAATGGCATTCTCTGATCTAGGGATCATAAAAAGCATTTCCATCTCTGCAAAATGAAGCTCTGCCTATCCTAAGAGGGAAATAGTTTATTGATCAAGACAGTGTAGACTGTAATGTTAGGTGGCTTTAGTAGAAATAGTTTAGACTAAGGATTCCATTCCTAGATTTTTACCCCCAATGAAATGGACATTCTATTCACACAAAAATATGCATGCAAATGTTTATAGCTTTATTTATAATCATCCAATCCAGCTACATTCCAAAAGTCTTCCAACAGATGAATGGATAAACTCTCTGTGTAACATTCTTACAATGTAATACTACTCGTCAATACAAATGATGAACTTTTATATATGTAACAAGATGGGTAAATTGAAAAATCATTATACAACGTAAAATAAGTCAGACTCAAAAGGTTACATGCTGTATGATTCCATAGTATAATATTCTTCAAAAGACAAAACTATAAGACAGAGAACAGATTAATGGTTACCAGCAGTCAACTACAAAGAGATGGCATGAGGGAGATTTTTGGGGTGTTGGAACCATTCTGTATCCTGATTGTGGTAATGGTTGTATAACTCTCTCATGTGTTAAAATTCTTAGAACTATATCCTAAAAAAGATCAAATTTACTATATATTAACTTAAAAAAGGAATAACAATTTTGTAAACACTTGAATTCTAAAATTTGGTATAAAATTCAAAGACAAAAAAGTTAACCTAATACAACTATATTTAAGTAACATTAAAATATAGCATCATCACCATCTTTGAAAATTCATCAAGCTATACACTTTGATTAGTGTACTTTTCTGATTAGGTGTTATACTTCAATGAAAAGTTTAAAAATATAAAATATATAGTCTGAATTTTTTTTTTTGTAAAACGTACAGTTTGCTCTAGCAGATGTGGTATTTTACAGGTGAAAATAATGTTTTGGTTGATTGAGTAATGTGTTAGAAATAGCCCCTGCAGGTCCAGACTTTTGACATGATTTCAAACAACTGTAATCCTCTTTTTGTTACTTCAAGATCTCCTTCACTTCAGGACAGAGTAAAGGGACAAAACTGCCACCTAACTAAATTTATGGCATGAAGGAATAGACAATTGAATACTCTGGTCTTCTCAGCTGTTTATTACTCAAACTATCACATGACATCTATGTGTCTGCTGATACTGCTGATAGACCTAACTACCACTTCCCCTCACCCTTTGAAAAGTTACATTATTATTGTGGGTAAATTGAACTGAGAGTACTGATCTGGCCAAGTAATTGAATCTCCATGAAATGCCTGGCAATCTGCAGATTCTAAAGTTGAATAATAATACAATATGTCTTGCATTTATGTCATGTTTTGTTTGTGGGGTAGAATGAAGAAAAGAGATTTATTGAGTGTTTAGTAAATGTCAGGCACTGGTTTGGTGTCTTATATTTGTTAATTTATTCAATTATCACAATTACCAATTTAGCTCAGGGTGTGTATCCTCTTTTTATAAATGTGGGAAATGACTATAGACTTTTCCAATTGAAAATGAATGTATAACTAGCACTCAACTTGAGAGTCTCAGAACCAGAATTAGCAAGACAGTCATCCACCTACCCTCACCACTGGTAACAGGGGTGCTTCCCGGGCCAAAAGTGGTCTCTGCTATGAAGAGAGTTTCACATGAAGTTTAGGTGCCACTTATAGAGTTGACAATATCTTCTGCTGTATGACTGGGTCCACAGAGCTCCTGAAATACGTGTTTGAGGAATATACAAGATTTTTCTCCTAGGAAGTGATTACATCAGTGGTTGCCTGAGGACATTAGTATCAGTATCATACTATCTCAGCCTTAGGAACACCAAGCTCCATAAAAATCCTATTGCTTCAGATACTCAGCCTAAATTCCACAAAGTGATGGAAATTTGTCCTCAAGTGACAACCTCCTTACCACAGGACTTATGAACCCGCATACTTGGATTTCTTCCATGGACCAATTCCAGCTGTCCCACCTTTTGATGATTTATTTCAGATACCTTCCAGGCTTTAGCTAGGAACTCTACCATGAAAAGACAGCAGGAATTCTAGGGAGTTGTCATGGCAACCTCTAGATATCATCTTCAGAATGCCCCATGGCTGTTGAGTCCAGATTTATCACAATTATGTTTATATATGGAAGGCAAGCTCTTGCATAGGCAACCATTCCCCAGTAAATGGATCTAATTTGTAATTATATGGATCACTCTAACGCTGCTGGCAGCAAGGTTTGAGGAACTGCTGTTGAATGTTGGCTTATTGGGGGCTACTTGTCATGTTTACATGGGCCCATACCTCAAAAACCAATGGGGAGAGGATAGCTATCCAACCTGTGCGTTTTGTCAAAGAAAAACTTCAGGATTAAGTTTTATGAAGGTGCTTGATGAGAAATTTGTATTGGCTACCCTTTCCTCCCTAAAGTGAAGAGAGTAGCCTGAGTATTTCAGAGATTCTCATTTTTATTTCCTCTTTGTCTCATAATCTGAAAACAATGGCAGCACAGAGCCCAGTTACGTAGTATCTGCTTCCAAGCAGGATGGCACTGGATCTGCCCAGCGTCTTGTGCAGTGGGTGTGTGGGTGTTTGTCTAGCATTGTCATTGCAATTTTTATTGCATCTCATGATGTGCACAGATGTGCTTGGTAAGCATCCCAAGAGGGAAAGAGATTCTGCTCAATATCCCTGTTCCCAAATGACACTACCTTATAGAATCACTTTCTGGGCTACCTCCTTTGGGATGCTGTAACCATTTAAAGTCTCTGGATTTTGGTGTTTTAACAAGGGTTTAATTACTAAGGTAAGTGTATGCACCTGCTAAGGCATTCCTAATTATTTGATAATGGTGCAATCTTTCTCAATACAGCCAGTTTTGTGGTGTAAGCTACACTAATGAAGCACACTGAGAGAACACATTCCCCCAATGTTGGGAAAGCTTATTTAAATTAAATAAATTTGCAAAGGACTGAATTTTTACCAGTGGCCTCAACAATTATGCAGCAGTGTTTCATGCTGGAAGCTGGTATACTCAATGTCTGAATGAGGCACTTCCCTTTACTTTTGTTCTTCCTACTGTCCTTAAATGAAATAGTGTCACTTAAAATTTTATCTTTTTCACATTGCTTCACGTACCCTTCCTTGTTCCACCCTATCTTTTTTTTTTCTTAAAGAAAAACTAGCTTATCTCTCTTGTTGTTCACTTGGCAACCACTGATAGAAGCACAGTTTTGACAATGCTGAAAGTTTTTTTTTTTCTTTTCCACCTGATTCTTACCATTGCCACATGTGGTCTGTAGTGGTTTAGTAATAAGATCTTTGCTATAACATCTGCAAATTAGCACCTTGCATTGCAACATCTCTGGAAACTTGCTGATGGTTTGCAATTGTACTAAGTCAGAGTTGACACCATATCCAAGTGTTTCAAACTTTGTTGCTTTGGACTAAAAAAAGAAGATTCCAATGGGTAGGTGGTTTCCACATCACTGTTAGGAGCTACATTAGCAAAACATGGCATCTCATTTCTCAAGCACACACATTCATTTTAGTACACAAAATTACTTTGGGAAGAAATATGCACTTTTCTAAAGGGATTCCATCATTATTCTCTGTCCCTAGCCATTTGCTTTTTTGTCCAAAATATTTTGGTGAATGGGGCCAGTTACCAGTTTTCAGAAGGCCATCATTAACACAGTTTTCCATGTAAGAATAAAAGAATGCCCTTAACCATTTAATTTTCTAGGAGTTTTATGTAAACCGAATTGATTTTTTATAATTTCCCAATAAAACAAGAGCATTCCTTTAAATACACCAATGACCTCCTACTGAGGTTTTAAATTGCTTATAAACGACAGCCAAGACAAATGAGTGATGGGTACGAACACATACAAATGAAAAACTGTTGCAAATAAGGGTCAAAGGATTAATAGAATGTTCAGGACCCGATTTGGAGGGTCCTTAAGGACAGTTTTCAATTGTGCAGGGGTTCAGATGCCTCATGTACCGCCATAGTTACGTGGAGATTATAACCACACAGGTCTAGATTATGCTGTCCTTGTTTTATCACACCATCAAACAGGGCTAGAGAATGTAGCAACTGGGGACCCCTAAGAACAAGCAGAGGCATGATGGGAGGGGCCTGGGTAGTAGCAGAGAGCATAACTTGCAGTGCCAGGCAAATCAAAAGGCGGAGGGGGCCTCCCAGCTGATTCCTCAGTGTCCTAGAGATTTCTGTTATTAATGTGGCTTGGGGCATGTACTGCTGATAATTACTGCTAGCTGGAATAATTAATAAGAATAATTGCTTGGCATGGAAAGGGAAAGGGAAGCTCTGGGAGGAGGAAGAAGCAGGCTAGAGGAGCAAGAGACTCCCCAAGCGCATTTATATAGACAGGAAGTTCAGCAGCAAGCATCCTGAGAATCAAGGAGTTGTCTGGATGCCAAGGGCAAAAGTTAAGAGATAGCAAGTAAGGCCAAGTTTGATTGTCTTACCTTGGGATACAATGGATAAGAAGCCTGTCATGGCTTCAGTGAGAGGTGATTCCCTTTAGAAATACTAGGTGGAGATTGTGTTAAAACAAAAACAAAAACAAAAGTCAGTGAGAAGGGAATTAAGAAGTGACCTAAAATGAGCAGACAAGTCTGTGTATCTGGTATAAACCCAATAATGACAGCAGGAGAGCAGCAAAAAAAGAAGAAAAGTAAGAAATGGTACCCCAGTGAGAGCTTGGGAGAGTTTCTCCCAGCTTGAAGGAAGAAAAACATCCATTAGAAACCAAGCATTGGTGTTGACAGTGTATAAAAATAACCACGATTTTAACGTAATAGGTTGAATTTTCTCAACACGATGTAGAGTTGCCAACACAGTTCTTGATGTTGTAGCTTTCTATATATTACACTTAAATATTCTCCCAAAGGCAGGGCAAGCATATGCTTGGTACAACTTGAAGAGGTGAGGAAACTGAATGTGAAAACTTAGTTGTAAGCAACATATGGAATCTGGCAGCCAGAGCTCTGATAATGACGAACAAGCCCAAGTGCTGGGTGTTTCCCGTGACCCTCCGTAGGAGACAGGGCACCTTGTGCAGTGTTGTGTTTTGAGATAAGAAGTGTTGTGTTATGAGCATAAAGGCAAGGGGTGATGATTTGTGATTCTCTTTTCCTATAGAAACCATACAGGAAGAGCGATTAAAGACAAAAAAGATGGATTTACCCAATTATCCCCTACCCAACATTTGATGTTATGTATTGCATTTTAATGGATAATGACCTTAATCCTCTATGTCACATAAATGGATTACAATTGCAAGGCCGAAGAAGGAATGCTACTAAACAGCCAATAGTAAGTGTGTGGTGCTGGGGTCTTTCCAAGGTCATACTGCTGCTCAAAGTGGGGGTGATACTCTCCTCACAGCCTCTAGCAGCTTGTGGTAGTAGTCCTTGCCAGGTAAGGACCTGCATGCTCAAGGACAGCTGTTGCTCATCTTGGGTTGAGTAGTTCTGTGTCTTCACAGCATTTAGGGAGATCTCAAGGGCATAATCCTAAAGGACCAATCAGTTTAAAGGATGGAGCAGGAGGATGATAAGAGAACCAGGTGTAAACTAGGCTCCCAGTTCTAGGCAAGGAGACAAGGCCGGTAGTGCCACCATGTAATAGGATGGCTGAAAGGTTCTAGGGGAAGGCCTCAGCCCAATTGCTATGTTTTGAGGAAGTTTTGCTCACCCTAATTGCATGTGGCACTTCTTGGAAAACAAGAAGCTGACCTAGACCTTGGAGTTGCCCCCAGATCTCCAATCAATGCACTAAAGAGTGTAGAGACTAGACACGAGATGGGGTTTCTGGTATTTATTAATGACTATGAAACAGTTAACACAATCTGGAGTAAACCCTGAGCATGTCTTGGAACCTGAGGAAATGCTGCTGGTTAAAAATGCAGTCTGCATTTGTTTTTCTCACAGCTATGAAAATTTGTAGTTGAAAAAGTGTGAGTAATTACTGGCACAAACAGTTGAATTGTAAGCTGTGGACCCATTCAGGCTAGAGAGTAGGGTGATGGTGATCCCAAACTCAAGATTTTAGTCTATGCTAAAGAATTGAGAGAAAACTCTGTTAGTAAGGTGCAGCAGGAAGTTTGAGGGCTTTGAAGTCAAATATATATGGAAATAAGTCTTGGCTGTGCGGCTCACCACAGAGTGACCTTGAACAAAATACATCACTTCCATCGAGTGTGGACAATATACCTACCTGGTAGGATTGGTGTCAGAATTAAAGTAAACTATGTAAGCGTCTAGCTCCTTGCCTGGCATATAATAGGTACTCAGGATATATCAGCTCCCAATTCCTTTACCATTCCTAGATGTTCAGAGCCTTGCTCCCCAGTTTTCCTATCACCCTCTTCTTAATCTTCCACAAGTGAATCAATAACAACCATAATTATAAGAGGTTTAAGGAGGAGCCTCCCTGACTCTCTTGCCTTTCAAGGTTTGAGCATCTGGCCACTCCTCTTTCCTGGTTATGATCTCAGCAATCCTTGCTCATGTTCCACCAGGGGAGTACCCTGGTCTATCCAATAAAGATTTCCTGAGTGCCTCCTGAGGGTCAGGAAGTAGGCCCGCTTCCAGCATGACCAATGCCTTCATCTTCTCCAGACACCAAGACCAGAGCTGTTACAGGGAGAAATTCAGTGAGGTGATCCTTGGCTGCATGCTTCTAAAGGGAGGCCTAGGGATCCCTGGGTGGCGCAGCGGTTTGGCGCCTGCCTTTGGCCCAGGGCGCGATCCTGGAGACCCGGGATCGAGTCCCACATCGGGCTCCCAGTGCATGGAGCCTGCTTCTCCCTCTGCCTGTGTCTCTGCCTCTCTCTCTCTCTCTCTGTGACTTCATAAATAAATAAAAATTAAAAAAAAAAATAAAGGGAGGCCTGTCCAGTGCCACAGAGGGATGGTGACCTACAGAGATGGTGCTGGGAGCAGAAGATCACCAGTGGTTTGGAAAAAAGATCTTTTCCCTAAAGTGTGTTTATTCTGTGTCTGGCATTGTTTTAAGTGCTTTCCGAGTACTCACTCATTTAATCCTCATAACAGCTCTTAGAGACGGAGATAATCATCACTCTACTTTAGAGAGGATGAAACTGAAAGATAAGGGTGCTAGGGACGTTGTTTAGATCACGAAGCTAATTAGCGGCCTAGTAGTCTAGTTTCAGAGTCTTCTCTCTTAACCCCTATAACATGCAATCATGCCATCATGCACCCCTACCCACTTCCATCTGAATGTACAAAGCAAGGCAAGTGCATCTTCCCTACCTCTACAGTCAGACTTCTCTTTCTTTTTTAAGGGTGCTCTTCATGTTTGTTTTCATCTAATTTAATCCCTATTAAAATATTAACTTGAGACCAGAGGGTGCTATATACTATTTTGCTGGAAACTGGAGCTGGAAAAAACATGTTACCTTTGTTAAGGTTGTGGGCCAAGTAGATGTCTTTTCTGATTTCTCAGTAGAGAGGCCCAAAAAGGCGGTAATAAGTTTCTGAGTCATCAAGAGACCAGATGCAGCCAAAAGAGAAACTTGTCAATTTTCAAAGAGGATCTTTTTCTTTAGACCAATCCTGGGACTGAAGTGGTGTCAAACAATGCTGTGGCAGTAGAGAGGGGAATGTGAGTTTCCCAGATTCTTTAGGATACTTTCCACCCATGAATGGAATCGCAGGGCAATCTGAAGTCCCAAGGGAACCAGTTCCCAAATATAAGTTTTAACTTGTTTACCTTAAATTGGGAGCCTATTACAATCGTGCCCTTGGGATTATGCCACTGGCATTCAATCTAGCCTCATCTTTTAGGGATTGGGGCATGTCTCTTCCCAGCTTTGCTTAAGCCTGCATTATTTCCCAAATGCTTCAAAACTGAGCCAAATTAACCTTGTCCCTGAGGAACAAACAAAACCCTGGCAGGGAAAGGCAACTTTCAGATCTCTTCTCTCCATGGTCCCTCAGGGAAAAAGCCACATCAGAGAGGACCAGTTCTTTAGCCTTCTTCTCTCCCCACCCTGATGTCTGGCTCAGACCAAATAGATTTTACTCTCTCTCCTTAGCTGTTGGTCCTTTCCTTCCTTATTCTGTTTGCTGACCTTGAGATCACTATCCCCCTTCAGCAGGAAGGCTCAACTTTACAGAAGCAGAAAGAGAATAGTGATGTTTTAAATTTAGGCACTCGAGGGCCTGTTTTATCCATTGTATTATCTGTGGTGTTTTGCAAATGATGTTCAGTGAATTAATGGAATCAGAAGGCAGGACATACTCTAAGGAATAGGGAAATAAACATTTCTATGACCCAACTATAGAGATATTGAATGGCTTAGTTATGTAAAAATATGTTCTTATGACCATATCTTGTGTTCCTGACATAAGTGAGGTGGGTCTCCACCAGTACATGTGAAAATTTTTCTTAGAGACATAGGAAACCAGCAGCCATCTACCACAGAAAAAGACATGGCAAAATGTGGTGAGAAATAGTCTGGACATTATTTTGTTCATGGCTCCCTATCATGGAGCTAAGAATAAGTCTCTCCCCCCTTGAGATCTCAGTTTCCTTTTATTTAAAATAGAATGTTTGAGCTAGATGACCTCTAATAATGTATCAGGATGCTCTATGGTGCAAGTGCCAAATGAATCAAGGAGAAGAGACTTCAGTGAAGAATGAGAAGTCCAGAGGCAAGACGGTTCCAGGGCTGGTTGGTTCAACTGTAACTTTGAGGGTGAAGGCCCCCTCTCTTTCTCCTTTGCCATCTTCCTTACATTTATATATTTTCCTTGTAGGCTCGTTCCCTTACAGGCCAAATATGACTGTCACTGGTTTTATACACAGGTGGCAGCATTCGGAGGGAAAAATAGGAACTACTCTGTCTTGTATCCTTTCTCAAGAACTGACCTTCCTTCATGTCTAATCAGAGAGATTCCATCACAATCACTTGGTATAAATCCACAAGGACTCAGATCACTCTCCACTCACTGCCTTGCACTGGTGAAGGGCAGACCAGCTCCAAGGAGCTGAATTACACAGAGGTCTGGCAGCAAGGAAACGTACAGGATGTCTGTTGGCTGAGAGGTCACTGGCATCTACCACAAATAGCATGTGATGCAAAGTGAATAAGAAAGATGACAAGCAAAGTTTGATAGAAGTAAAGAAAGGCAGTAGACAACAGAAAGGCCAAGCCTCCCCATGAGGAATCCTTGAAAGGTAGGACTGTCACATGTCATAAATGTTCATCTGAAGCAGGCCTAGGTCTGTGGCACCTAGCCCCATTTTTAACTACCCAGGCAGCAGGCTTCTTCCGGTTGTAGGTAGAAGAAGCCTTATACTAATTTGTCGGGAGCGAGGAGGTATTTACTCGGGTATTTCAGTGGATTCCACAGGGATGCTGAGCTCGGGTTAGATTGGCAATGCTGCTTTTTTCTCTCCCACGGCAGAAGTGACAGCACCACACCCCCTTGGTAGACCAGTCCCCTGAGCTTCTCGGAGTGACTTCTCGTTTTCCTCCACGTCATGTTCTCTTCTTTCTGGGCATTTGTATGTGTCATCCCATCTGCTTGAACTCCTTTCCTCCATCTCTGGCTTATCCTTTTCATCCTTTAAATCTCAGCTTAAGTGTCTCCTTCTCTGGGAAGGAAGGAGATCCCTGAGATTCGGGGTCACTCTGGCCTCTTGTATTTATGCCTCTGAGCTACTAATTATGCCTTATTATAAATGCCTGTGTCCTGGTCTGTCCTCCCCACTAGGTAGCATACTTCTTAAGAGCAAAAACCACATCATACATGTTTATTCCTGGCACACAGCATTAGGGTTAGAACATGTTTGTTAAAATAGTGAGAAAATGCTCAATAGGAATTGACATAAAAACAAGTCAGGATTGGTGGTCAAGATTTTGGAATCACCAGTATCATTGAACTTCCTAATGAGAACATGAAATACTTTGGTTCTTTTTTTTTTAATTTTTTTTTTAAATTTATGATAGTCATACAGAGAGAGAGAGGCAGAGACATAGGCAGAGGGAGAAGCAGGCTCCATGCACCGGGGGCCCGACGTGGGATTTGATCCCGGGTCTCCAGGATTGCGCCCTGGGCCAAAGGCAGGCGCCAAACCGCTGCGCCACCCAGGGATCCCGAAATACTTTGGTTCTAAAGAGCATCACATCTCCCCTTGGATGGCAGCTTCGTGTCTAACGTGGAATCTACCACATAGGAACAACACCTCCTATAGTAATAGTGTGTGTGCTTGGGTGGTAGAGAGGACTCTATTGCCTTTGTGTATCTCAAATTCTCTTTGTTTTTCTTTGTTAGAGTTAATACAGCCCTTTGTGTCTTCCTATCTTAATCCCAAATGGATCTACTCCAGTAGAACTATGGTGGTAGTGAGTATGGGGTAGTAGTGAGTAGGGGGTGACGAAACATCATCTTCTGTCTTTCCTTTATCTGTCCCCCATCCTTCCCTTCTTTTTCTTTCTTTTTTAAACTTCCTTCCCTCTTTCCACTGGTAAACTATTGCAGCTACTGTACGACAAGCACTCTGCTAGGTTCAGAGGTGCAGTGGGGAAAAAGATATGTTCTCTGCCTTAATGGAGTTTATATTTTACCAGTGAGTTTCTATTTTACATCGGCAATGGCTCACAACAGGAGGAGGGGAGACTCCCACAGAGGTAGGAAATTCCCACAGGGCAGGAGGGATTCAAAGGTGCATCACTGGCCCTTCTCCCCCACGGCTTATGCTTCTCCCAGGGGCAGAGGAGTTTACTGTCTGTCCAGTGAAAGGGGAAGGAGGAACTGAGCATGCCCTGTGTACTCTTTCTTCCTCCTTGCCCCTCCTCTCTCTAACTGGCCTCACCCACACTCTCCTCTACCTTGAAGAAGTCAGTTCATCCCCCTCACCCCACATTCTGAGTGTGATGTTGTGGTGCTAGGACACGGTGGCACCCTGGGAATGTATATAAAATCAGAGACCAAACTTATTCTAGGGAATCAGAGAGAACTTTCTTGAGGAAGTAACTTCTAAGCTGAGACCAGAAAATGAACAGAGGAGAATAAGGTGAAGAGGGAGGTGTGGGTGACTATGTGGTTGGGACGAGAGTCTTGAGCTTGGAGAACGCTCATGAAGAGTGGAGGGAGAGAAAGAATCACTCGTGCAATTACAATCTTCTTGGTGATTTCTCAGCTCATGCTATGCAAGATCTCTTTGGGATAGAGGAGGCATTAATGGGCTTAATTATTCATTCATTCATTCATCCATCCATCCATTCATTCAACTTATAGCCAACCTCCTAGGTGAAGGGAATATAATTCTAAGGTAGACTTGGTCTCTATCCTCAGACAACTTATCATCAACTGGGGATGAGGAGATATAAATAAGTGTGTTCACGAAACCATATAGGAGCTCTGCTGGAGGATACTGGTAAGGATTTAAGTAACGGTGGTGGAGAGAGGAATGTTACAAGAGTAGAGAAGGAATAACTCTTGCGTGTTGGAAAATGGATGTGTTTTTACTAAGTGGAAAAGAAATCCTCATGTCCATCTTTGATGTTTTCCTTCCCCACCCTTTCTGCCTTAGAAATCTGATGATTATATGATGTAGTGTTCTTCTGCCATAAACATTCTTCCATGTTTTAGCCAGGGTGATGTCACCATGAGACTATGTCTGGTGTAAATGGGATACAATCCCAAGGCAAATCAGAAATGAAATGAGATCTCTTTAAGAAGAAGGAATTAGCCTCAACATAATAAAATAGTTACAACTTAGTGGGAGATATGTAAAATGGTTTACATCACTGAACTGTCCCAGATGGTAAACATAAGGCAAGACTGCATCTTAAAATGGATGTATGGTGGCGGATATGGTTACAAACGTACAGTATGTGCCCGATGCATATGTGTGAAAGAAACTTTTCAAAGTCTAACTTTTTCTGGTCTCCAGGACAATGAATGCTCGTGATAATTGGCAACACGAACACACCCACAATTTCCAGTATAGTAAGGATAATAGAGCATCTAAAACCAGTGACATGCTAAAAGAAAATGTGGTCAACTGGAAAAGAAGGAAAAGAAACCCCAAACAAATCATGTTACAAGACAGGCAAAAGAAAAGTAAAGAGCAGTGGACTCGACACCATGCATCAGACTGCACAAATAACAAGATGCCTGTAAAAATGTCCCTTCCAGAAGGGAGGCCAGCGGAGGGCTTCTGGCCTGCCCTCTCAGCGTGGCAGGGCCGGGTCCCCCGGGGGGAAAAGGAGAGCACACAGTGGTGTGGGAAATGAAATCGAAGACGCCAGGGACACTGATTTGGTTAGCCCAGTCACTCCACTGTGAACTTCGGGTCACACGCAGTTAAGGGCGGAAGGGGAAGGCAGGAAGTATTCTAATGAGAATTCAATTAATTCAAGGAATCTCAGAAACCAGGTGTAAACTCTGCCGGATATTAAAAGATCCCTGAGAGGAGACAGGGTTTCAGAGCGCGTCAGATCAATTTGTGAGGCGCTGGCAAATTGGCAGCTGCCCCGCTGCAGCCCTGGCCCCCCCCCCCAACAGGTCCCAGTAATTGCATCTTGGGGCTGGGGGCAAGTGTGACTTGCAGCCCCTCCCGAGGCTGATGAAGCCAGGGACCCGCAGTGCCCAACCCCGGCTACTGGCTACCCCGGGGAGCTGAGGATGGCTGGCAGGCCCCAGAGGCTGGATGAGGTGCGGGCGGCCTCTCTGGAAGCAGCCCGGCCGGAGGCCCAGCAGGAGGACCCGCCTTCCTGTGGGTGTCGGCGGCGGGAAAATGCTGCAGGGCCTTCTGAGGCCTGGGCTGGAAGCAGCGGGAGCCTAATACCGACGGGGGCAGGGGGTGAAAACACAGCTGAAGAACAATGTCCTGCCCAAGAGAAGTGTTGAG
Organism: Nyctereutes procyonoides; assembly: GCF_905146905.1. NCBI lineage: Eukaryota > Metazoa > Chordata > Mammalia > Carnivora > Canidae > Nyctereutes > Nyctereutes procyonoides. Next base: position 36,016,276 of record NW_026575044.1, on the reverse strand, counting down.
TGGGGCCCCCGCAGGGGCCACTCCGAGGGCCTTTAAGGACTTTATGTCCGCATGATTAGCCAAGATGAAGGGGCCAGCTGCAAACTTTAATTTCCCGATGACACAAAGGGACCATGAACAATATATAGATAGGATTTGAATTTGTAATAAGCGGTGGCCTAATCCACAGCAAAGGATAGTCAGCCGAGACAAAAAAAAAAAAAAAAAAAAAAGGTCCTGAAGTTTCTTAGGTTCCCCATTCAGACACAAGACACACTCTGCCCAGAGTTTTACTTCAAGTACTAGGGCTGCCTGTGGGAAAGAAGCAGTACACTTTGGCTCTGGGACTCTGAATTCCCAGCAAACCTCTCTGTCCTCCTAGCAAGAAGAGGAACTAGAGTTTGTCTAACAAAGTCACATGCACCTGGTGGGGAGAATAGTCCAGATGAAGGAATGACCCCATTAGTCCACTGGGAATATTTTGTGGGGCACCAACCTTCTTTTATTGAACTCTTGACCCTCCACCAGGGAGGGGAATTTCAAAAAAATTATCGATGTGTTCTTCATTCTAAGATAAAAAGCATTTGAGTTTGGGGAGGAGGTGGGGTTTTTTGTTTTGTTTTGTTTTTTTCCTTTTTTTTTTTTTTTTCCAGGGCCTTTGGAATCAAATTAGCTGCTGGAAAAGAAAATCTCAACCTTCATCTTTGTTCTTACCCTTTCAGCTCTAATCATCTTGAAGTGTTAAGGTGAATGAAAAAAGAAAGAAAAAAGTTTAGGTCAACAGGAAGTGTCTTGTGATGGGGACTGGCTTTAATAGCACAGGCAAAGCCAAGCGACAAAAGGGGCCAGATGTTTTGACAGGGCACCGTGGAGCAAACAGAGTCTGGGAAAGGGAAAGAAGCATTTCAACAATTCTCAGAACAGGGGGCTTTTTGTGTCCAACCCATGGAGAGATCCTGCGGCAGAAGCTTCCCTCTAAGAGGCAAGAGATGAGAAATTTGCATATGCATCAGTATTGTGAATGCAACATGTTCACCTTATTAATTATGGAAGCCCCCCACTGAGGGGGCATTCACCCTGGGCTAGGAACTTTCCCTACATTATCTTATTTAGTCTTTGCACAGAGGCTGCAAAGTTGGCTTTATTGTTCCCATTTTACAGGTAAGTCTGTTCAGGCGAAGATAACTTTTACCCGCCCAGAGGCATTCTCCCTGTCACATGAGGCAATTCAAATCGAAGCCCAGGCCTGCATGACTCTAGACCTGGGGCTCCAGCCCCCTCGCTGTACAGAAATCATAAGACAGACACTTAGAACTCCGGATGACTGTCTCCTTATCACCAGGCTCTGACTCTATCTAGACGAAGCTCCCATTGCTAAAAGCAAAGCCTGATGGGACAGGGCTGACTGAATTTACCCCGCTGCTCCTACCTACCGAGACCACCATCTCCACCCCAGGACCAATGACAATCACAAAGAACTTCCCAGTCACCGTTTTCACTCTGAACTTCTTGGCAACCTTGACCGAATTCCTTCGTGGGGTACCAGGGGAGGAATGCAGTCAGAGCACTTCAGTCCTGGAAGACAGCCTCGCAGAGAGACACTCCCAGCTGGCTTTTCTTCTCCCCTTCTGCAGACGCAAAAGGAATGGGGGCAATGTGTTTGGGGATGAAAAAGAAAATCCTTCTGTGTGAGATGTGTGTGCGTGTGAGTCAGTCTTTGGAAGCTGTGGTCAAGGCCTCATCCTCAGAAACCCTATCTGTGTGCGCTTCTCTTTGGTACTGAAGGCACCCCGAGGCTGGGGTGGCTGAGTGGAGAGGCTCACCAGCTGCCAGGAGCTGGATCCGATGGCCTTCTGGGCACAGCTGTTGAGGAGATCGGGCACCGCTCCCGAGGGGAATGTGTCATCACCCAACTGCCGGGTCCATGACGATGGGGGATGGATGAGGTTTAAAGCTCAGAGGAGCCCATTCTCATGCGCTCTCCTTTCACCGAACCTTCTGGTCTCTTCGTCCAGGAGCTCTGCCTCTCTATAGCTTCTCCTCGGCCTTCTGTCCACTCTTTGTCCCCAGGATTCTCTGTGTCAGAGCGGGCTGCTTGGTCATCCTCCTGGAGAAATCTGCTCTGTGTAGGCCACTGGGCCGCGGGTGCTTCCGACCCACAGTGTGCCTCAGGAGGATGCTGGGAGATGTCTGTGAGAGTCGAGGGGTGCCCTCCATCCATCCTTCCTCTCTAGGACAATCGAGCTCACTAATGTGACCGGAGAACAGTTGAGCTGCTCATGGGTGCCAAGAAAGTGTTGGGAGTCCAAGACAAACGACGCTTGGCTCATTTTGTAAACAGCTTAAGTTCCGGTGTTGAAAATTACTTAAATCATCTTCTGCACCATAAGCCAATTTTGAGAATGGATGCACGACAAAGCCACTCCATCTGTCATGAACATTCTCTCCAGTTGACCTGTGGCAGGAGGTAGAAGGGGCGTGGTGGGGGTACGGGTGCTCACAGCCCTGTCCCAGGCCTCGTCAAAGAAGGAGACTGAGAGGGAACCTGTGTGTGACAACTTTGGTTAGCTCAGGTGAGAAGGAGAAAAGTAACTGAGTTGAAACTGTATTTCCATGTCCTTCTCTAAAGAATGTGTTACTGAGTGGATTAATGTGTTTTCTTTTATGTGAGGATCTGTGGTATCTCCTATCTCCTGAAACGAGATGCGTCTGCTGTGTTTCAATGGAAGTAGATGACCTGGCATTATAGAAACATGGCAAGGGAATTTTATAACATTTTAGGAGAAACTTTGTACCCCTGTATGTAGTTTTTTGGTCACTGATATAATGCTATTCATCGCATGAAAAGGCAGCTCAGATAGACATGCTGGGATCTGAATTCCCCTGCTGCCACTTGCTCTGGCTGTTTGACCCAACTATTTTGCTCAATCTAAGACTCAACTTCTCCCCTTGCCAAGTGAGGTTGATAATAATACCTGCCTCAGGGGGTTGTTAAAAGGTACCAGTGAAACAATACATATGTAAGCACCCAGCTCAGGGGTCGCTTTACGTCAGTGTTCAATAAACAAAGGCTAGTTTAGATAATTTTCCTCTCAGATCCCTGTAAAGTTAAATAGGCCAATGTGTTAAGGGACTTGCACATAGTATGTGTTGTAAATATCACTACTCTTCCTCTCCCCTCCAGAGTGGTTAGATTTGTTGAAACATTGCTCTAAGACTATGCTCACATTTACTTTCTATACTTTAGGTCATTTTGCTGAATTATCTTGTGAATTTTAGCATCCCATCCACCTGCCATCTTTAAATCAACGTGTCTCCCAAAGGGACAAAATTCTGATTCACGCACAGAAAACAAGGAATTTCAACCACAAACAAATTCCACACTAAGTCACCCCGTTGAGGACCACGTGTGAGGATCACGCCTGGGCTCTCTCAGGCACCAAGTCAACTGGTCAACTTCAGACATGTCCGTTTGGTTCAGGGCCATAAAGCAGAACTCCTCGGCTTGCCCCTCAGGCCTCAGAAATCTCTTTGAGCAAAGAGTACATCTACAGGCCTAGCTATATGATTTATTGTAGTCCTTATGTATTCCAAGTCATGGGGATAGGAAGAAGGCACTAAATGCCAAGGTTTTAAAGACAGTGCCTCACAGAAATGACCATAAAGAGCAGCTCAGGAGGCCACTTACATGAAGTTAGACCCGTTTAGGACTAGGGGCTATTACAGTGTGAGCTTATCATAACTTGATTCAAGTGCAATAAGCAAGAAGTGGAGAAGATGACCAGTCAGTGTGAGAAAGCCAAGCGGAGATCAGATAACCACATTAAAAAGATTAAAATGTCCAGCCTGCTATAAATGCCTGCTAAAATCCTAAAAAGGAGTCTGGAGAGACCCATAAAATCATAACTAAGAAAGTAAGGGAGCCCTGAAGCTTTAACCAGATGTTCCTGTGATATGAATGACTATGTTAGTAAATTTTCTTCCTAGCAATACAGCTTTGTATTGATCTTTCGCTTTTATTAGTCAGTGCTGCTATGAGATTAAATATTGTCTGGAAGGAAATACAGGCTTCCCTCTCTAGAAGTCTCTTCTCAGTAACCCAGTGTTTGTTATCGCAAAGCGCACGAGGGAGTTTATAATGAATTGCACAACAGAGCAGGGGCCTGAGTCTATAAAAAGAGTTATATAAGGGGTAGCCTTATAGAGAATAACCTTATTTGGGAAGCCAGCATTGTGTGCTCTCGTGAGTGGGAAACCTATGGAGAGCTGTCTGAAACAGAAATAGACACGAGTATTTATAACCAGGAGCACAATCGCAATATACAGTGCTAAACACTTAATCTATGGTTAGATTTTACTCCAGATCCGAGCTGAAGTCAGCAGAATTAAATCTTCAAGTGTATTTCAGCAGCCTTAAATCCTTCTGATACTGTTAGCAGTGGCAGGATTCCAAAATGCATTCTGTTAATAAGACAGTAAAGTATAAAATCAAGTTATCTCTTTCAAGGAGAAAAACACAGAGCAGAGGAAACGAGTCTTGTAAAATTACATTCCCAGCACTCAGGCCTTTTCTACCTGAGTTCCTTTCAATTTATTCCTTTACTACCAGACCATTCTCCTTGACAAATAACAGAAAAAGAGAAATCATCTGCCACCTTTTTTTTTTTTTTTTAACTATGAAAGGAATAGCACCCCTGAAAAAAAAAAAGGCTTAGGATTTTTCCTTCTTATCTTTACAGGTCAGAAGAGGTGAAGATTTTGCCAATCAGCTGGCAATATGCAGTATGAAGTCTCCTTGGGCTAGCAAAAAGAATTCAGCAGCTGTTACCTTTTCTTTCCCACTTAACATAACTTTTGGTTTACCTGCAGCTAAAAGGAATTTATGCAGCATGCACACAGGTGTTGTTTAAGTCCCAAGACAACTGTTAGTTTTCCCAGGAGTGGCATCAAGAGCTTGTTAAACTACCAAAAGGAAGGAAGGAAGGAAGGGAGGAAGGAAGGGAGGGAGAGAGGGGAGAGGGAGGGAGGGAAGGAAGGGGAGGGCAGGTACATCCACTACCAACACCTTTTGAACTCGTGACATTGACCTGAAGCACTCAACTTGCTCAAATTGAACAAAGTCAGAACGAAGCTTAAAACTCCTTCTCCATGCCTGCTCTCACAGCCTGGAGTTTGTGCACATCTGGAACAAGAGACCACCCACCGCTGAGAGATCCCTGCAGGGCGCGTTGGGTGAGTTAAGTAATAAATTTTAACCTTAACTCTGAATTTCTATGCTCTCATGAGTTTTAGTCAAGCTCCTTCTTGTTGCATCAATACGTATAACTGTTGGCAATTTCATGTTCTTTAGGCAATCTTTTTTTTTTTTTTTTTTTGCCTGTCCAGGAGTTAGAAAAAGATAGAAACTCCCTTGTGTTATGAAACTAATGTGATACAAGAAATTGAGCTGTAGCAATCCATTGGGCAGATACAAAAATACATGAAAGTATAGATTTCTACTCCACTGGAAAACCATGTTATAGTTAGCTGAAAATTTAATACAGTATATTAATGTTTCCCCTCTAAGGTATCTCTTCATAGGTGATTTTGGTTTGGTTTCTTTATTTGTAGATGAAAATGTCTGGAAAATCTATATGTAATACCTGGGTATAATGTCTGTACATCTTAGGACAAAGACAAACACACACACACACACACACTACTGTATCACAGAGAATTATGAAATTAAGTAAAACAAGAACCTTACACATTAATGTAATTGAACCTAGGATTAGAGCAAAGAGACTTAGAAGTTCTTAAGAATTATTTGTGTTGAGCTAAATAAGATACACAAATTATTTTAGCGACTTCTCTCAGATAATCACCAAAAATGGAACCCAAAAAGCTTTCATTCTCCCCCCAGTTTTGCTATGGAATCATGCAGACTTCTACATTCTAGTTATGACATCAGAGTTAACACTTTATAGATCATAATGCATCCCCATTATCCTTTAGTGAATTTAATGAGTGTAAGAAGAGACCATAGCTTTTTAAAGTTGATTTGAGAAGCATTCTAATCTAGGTAGAATCTAAGACATGCCCTATTTATAGCGACTCAACCACAGATCTTGGGTGACTTTGGCAAATGGGGACCTTTTTGTTGTTCATTTCATTCACTTCCATTGAAGGCGGTGTTATTTTGTAAACTTGTCCTCAAATTCTGGCTGTCTGACCTAGTCAGTGTCCACAGTTTTCAGTGTGTGGCTGTTACTATACAGTGTGAGCCACTCTAGTTCATTCTTCAAGCGTAGCTTTTAAGGCTCAGCTCCAAAATGTCCTTCTAAATCCGGCTGCTTTAAATTAATCGCTCCCCTCATCTAGCCTCCTGTTGGTCTCCCTTTTGATTAAAGTTATTTCTGTAAGTGACTTCATGGCAACTTATGAGCCTCCTAGACTCACGTCTCATTCTTTCTTAGATCCCCTTCACATAAAACCTCCTTCATAAATGTCCCCTTAACTGAACTGCCTTTTCTAAAAACTGGGAATTAAATCTACCCGTAGGAAATGGTATGAAGACGAATGAGCAGAGGACAGAAACATATTCTAATGATGTCAGTGATGAAGCCAACACACCTGGTCCCAGAGCCTTGATAGGGTGTGTATGTAAAACTGAATTAACTGCAAGAGAATTTAATGAGTATAGTGGATGTTCTCATCCTCCAGGTGGCCCCTGGAGAGAATGTTAGCGCCATGAGAAGAAGTGGAGAAAGGAAGAGAGGCTGCTGTCAACTCTAGGATGATAAAGAGGAGTTCTCTTCCTCTCCATTCCTTCATTCTGCATGTTTCAAAATGACAATAAGGGAAACAGCCAACTCCAGGTGCCCCTGACTGTGGACCTCCTGTCTCATCAGAGAGATGAAATGGAGATCCCTCTTTCCATAAACAACTCTGAGCTGCATTAATATTGATTGATTCTCACAGCAGTTTCTTCTTCTTGTCTTCATTCAATGACACTAAAATCCTGGTGACTCAGTCACTCTTCTGTTTCTATAGGACCAGATCAGAGAGCTGGAAATGGTCTCCAGCTGGAGTGAATTGGAAGCACAGAGACCTAGAAGGGGGCCCAGATGTTGCACTTTGATGCTATCTTCTGATGCCTCCATTATAACTTGCATCATTCTGCGGAGATAAGATGTCATCTTGAGATCAACTTGAAACCCTACCATCACCTGATTGCCCAATGGCACTGTTTCATTCTTACCACTTGCCCAAAGAGAGAAGTTCTCAAATGTTAGATGCTCTTCCAATTCAGTCTAGAACTGTACTCAGGAATCTGTATTTTAAGGTATATTTAAGCCCATCCCAGGTGACTCATTTTACTTGGTTGATAAACACAGTCCTATGACTGAAGAGAAAGCAAGATTAAGCTGGGTTATTTTCTACCCAGGTTTGGGGGCAGGGGTTGGCAATAGGTGGATGGAGGAAATTAGAAGAAACAGTTCCTTTATTTTTTACATTTGAGGAAAGAAAAATTGATAATATGATAATATAATTAAATCCAATTTAACAAAAAAGCACATCTATTTCTTCATCAAAAACACTGGGCTGGTTATTGGAGATTCAGAAATTGAATCTTGGGTTCCTGGCTCAGACAATGGATCATTCAGTTCAGTTCTCTGTCTCAAAAAAGTACAAAATGGAACTTTAGGCAGAAGGTCATCGTTTGTCCTTGCTGTCAACCTTCCAGGAAGTATCCTATATTTCCTGACTAAGCTTAGGAGCCAATTGTCTGTGCAGGTACCACTGGTAACAAGACCCAAAGGCAAATCAAAGATCATCCAGCCCTGTCTCCCCATGTCAGGCATGAGAAAAGTAAAGCTCAAGAGGTTAAGGGACTTATGAAAGGTCACTGGTTACTTTGTAGCAGAGCTTGCACTACAGCCAGGTCTTCTGTCCACTGCTTTTCTCACTTTACCATGTCATATGGCTTGGAGAAAGGTTGTCCATTAGTTCATTCAGCCTTTTGTCTGTCCATCCATTCATTCTACAGATATTTAGTAAACACCTAGCACGTGTTGAGTGCTCTACAGTGAGGACATGAGCCTAGGGATGATCCTCTTTCTGTTTTCACAGTCTTAGCCTCTAGGGTGATTGAGATTAAAAAAAAAAAAAACGGCTTACATAAAGCCAGTTTTCTTTGGTTTTTTGTCATCAGTGTGACTCTTATAAGTGTGAAGCAAAATCCGTTCATTGTCTTCTGGCATGATTTTCATGATTTTTGGATTTAGATCATATAACTTCCTAGCATTTTATTTCACTGTCTGATCAATTTGGATCTTTTTTTTTGTCAGTCTTCTCCTTGAGACCTCTCCTCCACTATTATTTTCCAGAGAGGAAGCAACAAGTTGTACAAAGTGTTTTAGGAATGGATGCTCCACGATTTGGGTACAAAGTAGAGTAAAGCTCCACCCACCCACCTGCAACTTGCCTTAAGACAATGGCCCTTGGACCTGCAGCAACTCTAACTCTTTAGACTTGTGAGTCTAGACTGTCTTCTAGTTTCCAACAGACCCAACAGGTGATTATTCCAGAAATAGTTTGGATTTCTTTTTCTCTATGAGCCTCACCTTTCATTGTCATGCATGAAAGCACACATAATCTATTCACACAGCCTCTCAAGATGGTTATGGAATTTATTCTTCTTTAGCTGACATTTTACAAACAAAAGATCTTCATTACAATTTTGAAGTTAGAGAATTTCACTGAGGACTCCCCCATCCCCAATTAGCCTTGTTAAATTACAGGAGAGAATGAAACTCAGCCTTCTATGGACTAGCCACACCCGTTAGCAGCTGACTTTATTAATGAGCTCATCCTCTGGCTTAACTCCTCAGCCAAGGCAAATCCAAGGTAGCAAATTGCATTTTACAGCTATAAAACCTAAAACTTTATCCCACAGGAATCACAGTACCCTGAAAGAACTCACATTTGTATTGTAAGGAAAATGTCAGTACCTCAGAAAAACAAGTACCCACCATGTACTGTTTCTTGCATTATTTGCACCATCACCTTCGAGGGCACTAAATACATATGTTTTGCCCATATGTATATATTACTTAGTCGTTTCCAAAAAATATTTAATTTATCGCCCAATTAAAGGATAAACTTTTTATTATTTTTTAAAGGTTTTATTGACTGATTTTAGAGAGAGAGAGAGAACACGTGCGTGAGTAGGGGGAGGCATAAAGGGAGAGAAAGAATCTCAAGCCGACTCCAAGCTGAATGTGGAACCCTACTCGGGGCTCCATCCCAGGACCCTGAGAGCATGACTTGAGCCAAAATGAAGAGTCAGAAGATTAATTGACTGAGCCACCCAGGTGCCCTAAGGATAAACTTAAAAAAAAAAAAAAAGAGACTACATTTCTTATATTCTCTCTCTCTCTCTCTCTCTCTCAAAAATCAAAAACAAAACAACCCACTAATATATACTTTTTGGACACAGTGGATGTATAATAAATGAAATTTGACTAATGATCCATTTTGTCTTTAAATCCTAATAGCATCAGTTATTCTTCTAATTGTTGAGTGACTATCATGTACCTAATACTAGGCTATGTGTTATGAGGCATATATCAGATGTATGTGACATAGCCCGATACCAAAAAATTTTGCAACCTTACTGAAAAGGAAAACACATGAATTGGAATAATAGATCTGGAAGAACCTGAAAGTCTCTCCTGTCCAGTTTCCTTGTAGTAGATATCACTGCTATTCACAAATATTTCTGATTCTGCTTTCTTCTGAGTATCTGGAACAATTGGAACTCTCAATCCCTTGAACTTTGGGTAGATTGTGTCACTTGCTTTGGCCAAAAATTGCAAATGAAGGGATGTGCATCATATTGGTAGAAGCATTTGAGAGCTGAGACACAAGCCTCCATTTCCCTTCTTTCTCTGATATAGCAATTGTGGAGGAGACTTCATGGCTGTTTTAGTCTATTCTGACTACTATAACAAAATATTACAGCCTAGGTGGCTTATAAACAATAGAAATTTATTTTTTTACAATTCTAGAAGCTGGAAGTCCAGGATCAGAGTGCCAGCACAGTTGGATGAGGGCCCTTTTCGGGATCACAGACTTTTCATTGTATCCTCACATGGCAGAAGGGGCAAGCTAGCTCTCTGTAGTCTCTTTTATAATGGCACTAATCCCATTCATGAAGGTGGAGCCTAATCTCCCAAAGGCCTCACCTCATAATACCATCACCTTGGGCATTAGGTTTTCAACATGAATTCTAGGGTTCTTTTTGGGGAGTTGCAGGTGGGCAGATACAAACATTCAGACCACAGTAATAGTGAAAAGGGAGAAAGGCTGAACTCCAGAGTGTGGATCATAGAGAACAGCTGCCCTGGGCCCCTCTAGGAGTCTTCATATGAGCCAGAACACTAATTCTTGTTGTATTGGACCTGGAGATTTTAGGATTGTTACCACAGTATAACCTAGTCTATCCTAACTAACATGTTGTAGATGGGAAAATTGAAGTGTTAACTTGTGTGGTATTGAACCTCAGTGGAGTACGAGTTCAGTATACACATGGACTGGGATGTTGAAGATTTCTTCATGAAGAATATCTAACTTAAGCTATCTCAACCTTTCCTATGAGATTGCAACAGTTACTATTTCCATTTCTTTAAAAAGTAAACCAAAGCTTAGAAAGCTTTTACTCTGAATATTTGAAACTATCTCATGGGTAGATTCTCTCCCAGCTTTTCCCCTGATTGAGCAGAAAGGGGGTCTCTTTTCTTCTGAAGAGCCCTGTCTTCACTTCACAGTGAATCCCACCTCTTCCTTTTCTCTGGGATGTTGCCCTAATGGCTATCTCTTTGTTTTTCATTATTTGTAACTGCCTTATTCTACTGGCTCTTCCTTTACATTAAAAAATAGAAACTACTTAACATCTTAAAGTAAAAACTTTTTAAAAATATAAATCCAAAATAACTGCATTCTAATTTGCCTCTTAAGTTATCACACTCTCTGTTTTCACCTCCTTAACCTATCACAGAAACTCCCATGGATGAGTCACCACTGACTTTCTGGTTGCCATATTCAATGGATACAATGAGCCCTGCTGTTATTGGGCCTATTGACCAGGGTTAACCTGGGCTTTTAAGGCTCTTTTCTTTTCTGGATTCTTCTTACTCCTTTACTATTCTTTTTAAATCCACATTAAAGATTCCTCTTTCTCCATTGGCCTTTTAAAAGACTGTCCCATATTCATATCCTTAGTCCTTATTCTTGTCACAATTCATGGGCTATGAGGACAACTGCATCTACTCTTAGGGTTTAATTACATGTTAATATGTTACATTCCCCCTTCCCCCCAGATCTAAAGCTCTGGTGAAGTTTTCTCTCAGGGGCTTCATAAATATGTATTATGCCTCTTTATTCATATATCTCCAAGGCCCCTTTAAATAAATAGGTAAACAAAGAAGCAAACAAACACATTCTTTGCCACCCCAAATCTTTTTGACTCCACCTGCTACCCATTCTCTCAAACTGCAGGCCTGCAGTTCTCTTCTTTCACTATAATTAGACTCCACACTCTACCATCTACATAGCTCTCAATTTCTACATCTTATTTTTTGCCATCCCTGGTACGTGTTTAACTGAAAGCCTTGTCACCCTCATCTTCACAAAATCACCTTCTGAATCCCCTCCAAACCATTCTTCACACTTCAGCCAGAGAATTGTTTCTAAAGTTCCACTACTATCACATCATTCTCTACATTGTTTAAAGGTGCTTCGTCACATTCCAGATAAAGTCTAAGTGCCTTAGCAGATATACAGTCTTTCATGATCTGATCTATGCTCAGGTCTTCAGCTTTTTCCACTGTTTCTCCTTTCTTCACACTTTCCTGCTGAGCCAAGCCAAAGAGGTGGCAACCTGGGAACAATGGCATTAATGGTGTGGCTTCCTCTACTCTATTCTTACTTTTTACTCCTCCAAGTGGCTTCCTCTGGAATTTTCCCCTTGGTTTCAAGTCTCAGTTCAAGAGTCTCCCCCACCACCACACAGGTGCTCCCATGTCCATACCCTTTCTTTAAGCATACATCTCTGATGCTTCTATCATATTACACGGTGATCATGTGTATGGTCCTCTCTCAACTGAAGGTACAAGATTACTGGGTGCAGAGTCTATGTCATGTTCTTCTATGTATTCTTGTGCCCAAAACAGTGACTAGGAACAACAGATGTTCAGTCAATATTGTTAAATAAATGAATTAGTGATAGATTGTATGAAATAGAATAAAAATTACTTGCAAAATGATATATTAAAACACTCTGAAAAATTTATCAACATCTAGTTATGTTATATGATAAGTTACAGGAACTTTGGTTTGCATTTCCTTATACAAATTAAGGGGGACTCTGTTTTTACATAATCATCACACAGTTTGGTTGCTTTTCTCCTCTCAAACTTATTTAAAAGACCACCAGCCTACCTGAATTTCACAACACATAGAGCATTAGGCTTTTGAAACAATGCACAAAAATAAAGTCAACATCTATCATCAAGATGTATAAAATGCTCAGTCTTGATTCAGAGCCCATAACTAGGAAAGAAACATGTGGCAAAGAAATGGACTTTTTTCTTTTTTCCTTATATTTTTACTTTGTTTCATTTGTAGCCAAGAAGTTGCTTCTGAAACACAAGTAGGCATAAAGACAGCTTGATCTTTGAGGATTACTGATATGTCTAGAAGGTAGGCTCCATAACTCAACCTGTTTTCTAGATGAGTGGAACACACCAAATCATTTAGTGCTCTGATGAAATTAACAGGACTAGATGTACTTCTGTTTAATATGGACACATCAGATTGGAACCTATATTTTGATTTTGTGTGTGTGTGATGGTACTGTAAATTCTCTTCTTTCATTTTCTCAATCTCATTAACTTCATTCTTGGTTGCTTCATATTTTCAGAACTGTCTTCTGTAGCTGCATTTTTTTTTCCAGCCAACTAATCTTTCAGCTGTTACAGTATTTTTTAATTATATTTTCCCAATATTTCTTTCCTTGACATCATTTATTTTTAATTTACATGCATATATTATTTTTATGATGAAGCATAAGAATAGCTGCATTTTATACACAATGTATAGTTATGAAACTTTTTATAGGGTTTTTGCCTCCTGTGTCTCACAATGAAATTCCAATTCTTCTGTTCTTCCCAGATTTACGCAGAGAAGCAGCCATTAGGAGGCACATAGACCCATGTAGGTAGGCTCTGAAGGTTGGATCTCAATCAGTGATTGCTGTAGATTATCTAGTTCTGATTCTGAGGCTTTGTGTTTTAAATTGCTATCCTGAGTAGCAGGATACACTCACAAGGCATTTAGAAAGTGAGCCGTTAGTAAAACAAAACAAACATATAAGAACCTTTCTTCAAGGTCATGACTACAACAAACCAGTTCCCTGGCATCAAGTGCTATGGTGCATGATGAATATACCCCAATCAAGGGTAAGTATAATAAAGAATGGAGCAGAGATCTAGGAGAAGTTGAGCCATAGAGAGAGTGAGTGTTCTGGAGAGTAACCCAGTCATCTACACTGTCTGAGGTTGAACTTCAGCCTCCAAGTGCTTATGTTCTTTGTAATTCCTTGCATAAGTATTACTAGGACTCTAGTTCAAAGCATGGGTATTCTCTGGCTCCATTCCAGGGGACAGAAAGAGCAAAATAATGATAAGAATACCGGGTATCATTTATGGAGAGTTTACTATGTGCCAAACACCATTCTAAATACCTTTGATATGTATTATATCATTTAACTTCATGACAAATCTATGAAGTAGGTACTTAATAATTTCCATTTTAATAAATGAGAAAACCAAGCACTGAGGTAAAACAACTTGACCAGATTCACACAGGTATTAATGGGTGATGGATATAGGGGTTAACACTAGGCTGTCTTACCCCAAAGCTCTTTTTTTTTTTCTCCAAAGCTCTTGATCTTAGGTACCACACTGATAAAAATTATTGGGAAAATATATAATTAAGAGAAATAGTGGAGGAATGGTTCCTTCTCTTCCCCCCAACTCCTTACCACAAAAGCACTTCCGTCCTTGATCTTCTCTTCTTTACTTCACTCAGATCCTTATTGGGCTCAGCCTGTCTTATGACTTTGAATAACAATTCTATGTTGACAAAGTCTCAAATTTATATCTTTAGTCCAAATCTCTTTCATGAATTCCAAAATCATATATCCAATTGCCTTCTTGACAGCTCTACTTTGACACCACATGGATATCTCAGACTTAATATCCCAAACTGAACAAGTCTTCCCCAGTCATAACCCTTCCATAGCCTTCCACTTCTCAGTTAATGGCACTTCCATTATCCCAGCTGTTCAGACCAGAACCCCAAGTCTTTCTTGATTCTTTCTTTTACTCCAATCCAATCTGTTGGCAAGTTCTATTTGCTCCCTCTTCAAAATTTTTTCAGAATCTGTCCCCTTTTCCTACCACCACCATGAAACCTGCCTAGTCCAGACCACTATTCTGTCTCACCTGAATTATTTTTTTTTATAAATTAATTTTTATTGGTGTTCAATTTACCAACATACAGAATAACACCCAGTGTTCATCCCGTCAAGTGTCCCCCTCCGTGCCCGTCACCCATTCACCCCCACCCCCCGCCCTCCTCCCCTTCCACCACCCCTAGTTCATTTCCCAGAGTTAGAAGTCTTTATGTTCTGTGACCCTTTCTGATATCTCCCACACATTTCTTCTCCCTTCCCTTATATTCCCCTTCACTATTATTCATATTCCCCAAATGAATGAGAACATACACTGTTTGTCCTTCTCCGATTGACTTACTTCACTCAGCATAATACCCTCCAGTTCCATCCACGTTGAAGCAAATTCACCTGAATTATTATAATGGACTTATAATTGGTTTCTTTTCTTCCAACTCCATTCATGTACTGTTTATTCTATACAGAGAAGTCAGAGTGATCCTTATAAAATGTGAGTCAGATCATGATCATCCTTTGTTGAAAACCTGCAGTGGCTCCAAATTTCATCTAGAATAAAGGCCTGTTTTATAATGTCCTATAAGACCCTGTGTCATCTGACTCTCCCTCAAAAATATCTTGAGAGGAAAGAGTATTTTCTCCTCACCCTCCTTTTCTTCTCCTCCTCTCTTTCTTCCTCTTTTCCTTGTCCCACTCTCCTTCATTCTCATCTTCGTCTACTTCACTGTTGACTTACTCCATAACACAAGTTCTAGAATAAAATGGAATTCAGTACTTGACAAAGTCTGGCAAATGAAACTTGGATTCTGTCTTTGACCAAACAACTGTCACTCTTCCATGAAGACAAGAGATGTGGAACTCATCCTTGACTCCCTCTCCATCATTCATTATATTCAGTTAGTCCCAAGGCCATAGACATGGCTCTCAAGTCCATTTCTTTCTTTCCATCTTCGCTGCTATTACCTGAATGCAAGCTCTCTTCATCTTCCACCTATATCCCCTCAACAATCCCTCAGAGGTTTCCCTTTCATTGGCCTTTCCCTTCATCTATTCTCCATCTGACAGCCAAAGTTGTATTTCTAAAAGGAAAATTGGACATCATTTCTTGGCTTAAAGATCTTCACTGCTTTCCCTTTATTTATAGCTTTATTTTTTAAACTTTTTGGATCAAGGATCCCTTGGAAGTCTGACAATAGATACAAACTTCCCAGAAAGTACCCCAAGTACCAACGTTTAAATTAAATTTCAGGTGACTCACGATGCTCTGAAACCATCCAAGGAAGTGTTCAGCTAAAAGGGATTCTATGTTAATGAACCTTAGGAGAATCCACGAAATTTTTCAATCTCTGGCCCATAATCAGCAGCCTGATATTCCACAACTACCTTTATTCTTCCAAACGTAGCTCAAGGGAAAGATTTTCTAATCTCCCGAGGGAGTTCATCTTTCCTTTTCTCTGCATCCAAAGTGTATATAGCAATTATCACATCAGGTTTTAAATATTTCTAAACATTTTCTCTCTCTAGAACTCTCAATTTTTTGAGGAGAGGGCTATCTCATTTTTTATTTCTGTTTCAGTCCTACCACAGACCCTAGGACACAGTTGACAATCAGTAAATATTTACTGAGTAATGCTATCAAAGGTTTTTTAAAAAAGGAAAAAACGATGAATTCCTAGGTTAAATATTTGCCCATCCTTTACTTCTTCTATCTTCTACCCTTTCTGCTATTAACAAAAAAGAGGTAATTTGAGTGCATCAAATTACAATTATATGGGTTATATTGCAATTAGATATTATGTTGATAGCTATATACAACTGAGATAAATTTTCCCTCAATTCTGAGCTTTGGCATTATAGTTCTTACCATTAATCTTTGTTATTTACTAATTCCAGGACTAGGATAAGTTTTTGCCTCTGGTTCTTCCTTTGTTCTCTAGAAAAATAAAGTTCTGTTCAGTTTTGACCTTTCTTTGCCCCCGATATATTATTAGGAGAGTAAGTTTCAAGAGCAATTCACCTGCTTATCAGCTCTTTAACTCTGGACTTGTAGAGTCTCTTTACTCTGGTCCATAGTTTGGAACAGTGTTTCTCATGGAATGGTCCAGCAAATGTAAAGCACCTTGGGCACTTCTTTAAGGTGCAGGTCCTGGGACCCACTTCAAACCTATTAACTAATACTTTTGGGAGGCAGAAAGATATTCTGGAATTAGCATTTTAAAACTTTCCTAGGGGAATGCTCTATGCACTGAAATTTGGGAACCTTGGACCTAGAACTCACTTCATTCTCTTTCTAAGGCATGCATGTCCATCTGGGTTTCTTCTTTCTTGTCTTGACTCTCTCTTTGTTAGCACCATACCTTAAATTCATTGTGACTAATGAATACCTTTACTTTGCTGGTTTGTTTCCATAAGCAGGAACAAGGTTACAGAGCCAGAAAAATCTGGGTTTAAATCTCCCTTCTGCCTCTCACTTGTGTGAGATGACTTCTACTCTTCAAAAACCACATTTTATTTTTAAAAAATATTTACTTATTTATTTATTCATGAGAGACACAATGAGAGAGAGTCAGAGACATAGGCAGTGAGAGAAGCAGGCTCCTCACAGGGAGACTCATGTAGGACTCCATCCCAGGACCCCAGGATCACAACCTGAGCCAAAGGCAGATGCTCAACCACTGAGCCACCCAGGCATCCCTAAAACCACATTTTCTTTAATGTAAAGTGAGCTCGCAATACTTACCCCATAGGATTGCTGTGAAAATTTAATGAGATAATAGATGTAAATTATTATTTAGCATAGTTCACAACCCAAATGAAGTTGGGCAGATGGTAGTTATTAGTAATAATGGTAGTTATTAGTAATAGTAGCGATCATAAATGACCCTGAAATTTGTCATTTTCTCAGTGAGATATCTTTTTCACAGTATATGCATGTTTGTATGGAGATATGCATATATAAGGATAATATCTAATTACTATAATAATATTATATGTTAATATAACCATAATAATACATATAGTCATATAAGAGGTTTCTAATTAGTAGATCATTTGTCTCTCCTTATTTACTTGTTCAGTTTGTCCTATCATCTGACTCCCATCTGTCTGTCTAGCATTTCAACAATCAGCCTTAGCTCTGAAGCAGAGGTAGTCGAGATCAAATCTTATTCAGCACTCAGAAAATCACTTCATTCTATTAGGAAAATTTTTAAGTACTTAGATGCATCACTATGAAGACTAATTTTGAAAAGTGTGTTTGATCAGTGGTACAGCTTTGGTTGATAGCTCTGCTACTCCCGAAGGAATCTTAACAAAATATTTTCAAAGAGAAACACTTTGAAGCAAGAAAAGATTATGGAGGGAGGCAAACTTGGGGGGACAATCATGCTTAATAAGAATTCTTCATAAGGTTTCTCATTCATTAGACAATTTTATGAACTGTGAGTCATGTCAATGGAGCCTCTTTATCAACTACTACCAAACAGTGATTCTCAAAGATCTCTTCAATAATGTGGGGAAAAAATGGTTCAAGGAGATTCTCAAAGATTTTTCTATGGAAGAAAAAATAATAAAGCAGTATAAAGTTGATTTAAGTCAGACTTCCTTCTCCCGAACTAAAATTTGTCATGATCACAGCCATCTTGATGTCTTGAATTTCTTTATCGTTAGAAATTTCTAAGTGAGAGTGAAGCTGTAACACAAGTTCCCATTTTTTAGTTTGAAGATTTCAGCAGGGATTCCATCAGCTCCTGAACTGTTGCTGTATCTACCTGATGGCTTTCAGGATATTGAATAGCACAAAGAACTCTGGTGTTTGGAACATTTCAAGTGAGTGTCTGAAATGCAAGAGTTTCCATCTTTATTTCTTAATATGCCGAATCATAAAAGTCTTTATTGGAATGGGGGTGGGTTGGAAAAGAAGATGCTCAGTGAGAGTTTGAAGAGAAGGGTGCATTTGTTGACTATGAGACCGGTTTTCCAGAGTGCACCGTAAACCAGTAGGGAGCAGTGGGAGACTGGGTGTAGAGGAATAAAGTGCTGGGCAGTAGAGGGGGTGATATCACAGAAGAGAACAGCGACCACAAGATTGGCAAACAATCATGTATCTTCTGAGAAGGCTTCACCAGAACCTTCTGTCAGCTTTTTCTTTACTGATGAGCCTTCTCTTGCTTTCATATCCTTCCTCCTGCTCAGATTCCACGATCTATCACTTCAGTCACACTCCTCCTGGTATCCTCCGCCTCTTCATCCCCTTGTCCTTTTATAACCATCTATCTGGCTAAATCCTGGAAAATTCGATCTGTCTTTCCCTATGCACGTGCCTGGGATTGTAACCACTGCTTAGAGAGAACTGTGACTGGGCAGTCTGGGGTCACTGTAAACCCAAGTGATATAAATTCAAAGAGGCTGGGCAATCATATTTTTTTCTTACTCACTGCTCTGTCCCGTTCTGCATGGGACAGGATGGGATGTATTCAGCTTTGTTACTTGGCCCAAATATTTAAATCCTTGTCCCCTCAGCTTCTCTTTACACCCTCCAGCAAAGAATCACCTATTTTGTTGGAAATACAGACAGTGTTGAATGGGAGCACCTCGTTTCCTGCTCCAAACTCCACAAATGGAGGCACATTTTATCCACCCCTTGCGTCTTCCCTCCTCAGCAAATATTTCTCCCATCTTAACCTTAAATGCCCTCCCCTCCTTCTCCCTTTCAACCAAGCATCTTTTTTTGTTTGGTTTGGTTTTTTGTTTTTTGAGACAGAGAGAGCACAAGTGAGGGAGGGGCAACGGGAGAGGGAGAGAGAGAGAATTCCAAGCAAACTCCCTGCTGAGTGCACAGCCTGTCGTGGGGCTCCATCCCCTGACCCTGATCTCATGACCTGAGCCGAAATCAAGATGCTTAACTGACTGAACCACCCATCACCCTCCAACCAACATTCTTGAAAGCACTGTTTGCATTTACTGTTTTTACCTTCTTGCCTTCCTTTCCCACCAGACTGCCAAGTAGTTTCTGTTCCTTTCTAATTGCTAAGTCCAAGAGCTGTTTTTCAACTGTATCTGACTTGACTCAGCCACTTTCCCCTGGCTATATTTTGCTCCTAATATCCCAGCCCTGCTCTTCCACCCTTCTTCCAAGCTCCTCTTCCACTGTCCATCCTTTAAAGTATTAGTTTTTTATTCAATTTAAAGGTGTTAGATATTAGCTTCTGTATGACAATTGTCATTCATGACCTCTGGTATTCTTGTTCTTTATCTAAATTACTTGTGAGAGGTATTTTAAATTTGAAGTTATCAAAACCTCATAGGCTTTGTCATAGGCATTGAAAATACTACAAAAATTTCAATTATTTTTTTAATTGTGAAGAAAATTTTAGTTTTATGTTGTAACATATGTTGATCCTTTCCTTTGTTACTGTTTCAGTGCCATGCTTAGAAATGCCTTGTCTTTATTAATATGAAGTAAACATCAATCTCATTTTCTATACAAATTTTTCTTTGTAAAGAAGATTTAGGGGATGCCGGGGTGGCTCAGTGGTTGAGGGACTGCCTTTGGCTCAGGGCATGATCCTAGGTCTGGGGATCGATTCCTGCATCAGGCTCCCTGCGAGGAGCCTGCTTCTCCCTCTGCCTATGTCTTGCCTCTCTCTCTTTCATGAATAAATAAATAAATCTTAAAAAAAAAAGAAAATTTAGGTTCACAGCAAAATTGAGAGGATGGTGAGATTTCCACCATACATACAGAGCCTGTGTGACTATCAACATCCCCTCCAGAGTGGTACAGTTTTTACAGCCTATGAACCTTATTTTCAAATGTCATTATCCTCAAAGTCGATCACTTACCTTAGAGTTTACTTTGGTGGCATACATTTTATGAGTCTGGAAAAATGTAAAATGACATGTATTCATCATTATGATGTCATACAGAGCATTGTCACTACCCTAACAAATTCTCTATGCTCTACCTATTCATCCTTCCTCCCCAGCCCCAAATCCCTGTCAACTATTGATCTTTTTACTGTCTCCATAGTTTTGCATTTTCCAGTATGTCATATAGTTAAAATAAGACAATATGCAGGTTTTTTAAGATTGGCTTCTTTCCCTTAGTCATATGTGTGTAAGTTTCTTCCTTATATTTTCATGGCTGGGTTTCTTTTTCTCACTGTCAGGATATGTGTTGCAGTTTCTTTTCTTTCTTTTCTTTTTTTAAGATTTTATTTATTTATTCATGAGAGACAGAGAGAGAGAGAGGCAGAGACACAGGCAGAGGGAGAAGCAGTCCCCATGCAGGGAGCCGGATGTGGGACTCAATCCTGGGCCTCCAGGATCACGCCCTGGGCTGAAGATAGGCGCTAAACTGCTGAGCCACCCAGGGATCCCCATGCTGCAGTTTCTTTATCCCTTCACCTACTGAAGGACATCTTAGCTGTTTCCAAGGTTCAACAATTATGAATAAAGATTCTATAGACATTTGTGTGTAGGTTTTTGTGTGGACATACATTTGCAACATCTATGGGTAAATCCCAAGGAGCATGTTTACTGTATCATATAGCAGGAATATGTTTAGTATTGTAAGAAACTCCCACACTGTCTTCAAAATAGCTGCACCATTTTGCATTCCTATCATCAATGAATGAGTTTGTTCTTTCACATCCTTGTCAGCATTTGATGTTGCCAATGTTCCAGATTTTGGCCATTCTAATAGGTGTTTAGTGGTTCTATTTTTCTAATATTTTTATGGTTTAATTTTTGAGATTTAAGTCTATAGTTTATCTGAAGTTTCTTTGGGTGGAACTTTATTATGGTATATAAAAGAGAGTTCACTTTAATTTGTTCCAAATGGTAAGCCACTTGTCCCAAAATAGCTTACTGAACAAACCTCTTCCAAAGATATTTTAAATGTTGCCTTTTTTTGTTTTATCAATTTCTTATAATATTTGGATCTATTTCTAGAGTTTCTATTCTGTTCTGTTGATCTTCCTATTTCTGTACCTGTTCCTTAATGCTTTTAATAATGTAGATTTATAATGTATTTCAGAAACTTATGGGGAATATGGATTCTAAAACTTTTGACTGGTTTTATACTTCTATTATTTTCAGATGAACTACAGAAGCATTCTCTCAAGTCATAAAGGGAAATTTGCTATTTATATTTTGACTATAATTTGTTACATTTGTAAATTAATTTGGGAAAATATGGACAGCTGTGTACTCTTAAGCTTTTTCTTCCAGATGTTATGTCTCTCTTTTTTTGGTTCCCAGGAAAAGATTTAACTGTTCTACCTATAGGTTTCATATTTCTTGTTGATTTCACTGCTAATTATTTCTATTTTTGGTTTTGGTTACTATCATGAAGGCGATTTCTCTTTCCATTATATTTTTGTATAGAAGATTTATGTGATTATCTTGATTCTAGATACTTTAAAAACAGTTTCCTAGTAGTTTTAATAATTTTATAGTTTATTTTGTAGGCTTTTAAAAAATGTTTTAGTATATAATTTGCAAAACAGATGGCAACTTAATGTTTCCAATAAATACACATTTTAAATTTTGTCTTGTATCTTACTACTAAGTAAGGAAATTTCAAAAAATTATTAAAAGGAATGGAGATTTTTCTTGTATGTAATTTGAAAGTCTCTGATTTTACTATTAGGCATTACATTATCTGTTTAGTAAACAGATTTGATATGTATGTATTTATTTGTATGTACTTAAAATATCTCTGGAAGGTTAACCAGTAACAGTGATTATTTCTGAGAAGGGATTTGACTGATGGCACAGGTAGGTAAGGAAATATACTCAGCGAATATACTTTTGCATCTTTTAAATTGTGTATCATTTATACATATAAGCCCATTCAAAACAGAAATAAGAATTAACAAATCAAAGCAACATTTGTCATCTGATTAAGGAAGTATTTATTTAGTCCTGGTTCCTAAGCCTTTTTAAAAAAGATAATCAATGACCAGTGGTGACTTAAACACATTTCTTTCTATATTCATTGGCCTGATCACATGGTTTTTTATTTGGTCTTTAGTTTATTATATTTAAAATGTGTCTAATATTAAATCATCTTCATTGGTTGTGGCATTTTATTTTTTTTCTGATGAGTATTTTATTTAGTGTCTTTGTATCTATGGCTATAAACAAAATTGTCTTGCAGCGAGGTGAGTGTGATGTTTTGGTCCAGTTTTGGTGTGAGTATTGTAAAACAAATTGACAAGCGCCCCCTCATTTTCCATATTCCAAATTTACTGGAATGGAATTTCTCCAGTGCTTCAAAAATTGAAACAACTCATCTGGTAACCACTTGCTTCTAAAGCTTATTTTGGAAGAAATATTATAATAAAATCTTCACAGAATTTTTTATTGCTATGATTCTATTAAGGTTTTCAACAATGCAAATATGCCTTAATATTTCTCAGGAATTATTTACTTGAAAGACACCTCCTAAGTATGGCATGGGTATGATTTTAGATTAAGTCTAGATCATGCTGTGGTTACAAATGATGAAAATCATTAAGAAATGAATTCATTACCATAAAAGGTGTATTTTCCAGTTAAAAATTATAACATCTCTTTTATAAATCACCAAACCTTGCTCTCATCAAAATAGAAACACATATTTATATATTTGGTAAAACAATCTGAATTTTTTCAATGAACTCACACGGTTGCATGTATTCATTGATCACATTAGCCAACTCTTAAAAAATATTTGATTTCCTGCTCAGAGTCCATCATGGTAAGGACTGAAATGACAAATTCATCTTACTCTGGAGAAAAAATCTGTAACTCACCCATATCTCTGCCACTCATGAATCATCAAGTCTCGGCTTTACTTGTGGGATAAATATATCTGTTATGTATACCTTCTTGTCCTTTTTGTATAAATATATATTTCTTTCCTTGCATCCATTTTTATTTATATGCATCCCACCTCTAATACTCACAGTGGAGACTCAACGTGGAGCAAATCAATTAAAGCCACTGGTTTTCTTTTCTTTTTGCCACACAATACTGCCAAACCCAAACCACAAATTTGCCAGGGTCTTTACCGTATTTTCTTCAAAGTAGAGGAATGAGCTGGAAAAGGGAGTGAGGTGAACATTTGATCAAGATGACAAGCACCAGTGGATTCCTGCTGCTTGCTGGAACACAAGCCTGATGACATGTATTTGGTGTCATTCCGATGTAGATTCTGACAGAGGCCAATTTATGGTCCAATTTATGTCTTGACTCTCATACGAAGGCCAAGCAAGCTATAAAATGTAATAAGAATTTCTTCAATCAATGTCCAGAGGAAAAACAAATCACTCAGTTACTGACACAATATTGCATCAACACTCGGGTAAAGTTCTCACAAGTGTGTGAC
The DNA here is from genome assembly GCF_905146905.1 of Nyctereutes procyonoides. Lineage (NCBI taxonomy): Eukaryota > Metazoa > Chordata > Mammalia > Carnivora > Canidae > Nyctereutes > Nyctereutes procyonoides. The sequence continues at coordinate 35,992,409 of NW_026575044.1, read as the reverse complement.
ATGCCCCCAAGCTACAGGGAGCCCGAGACGGAAAACCTGCCTTAGCAGCCCCTCACCCTAATGGAAGAGCTCCAAAACTTTATAGCTGCTAATAGGTCATCAGCTCTTGTTTTTCTTTATTTTCCTTTATTCTAATAGTACTACCATTGGTGGGGGCGGGGGAGGGAGAAAAGGAGAGGGAAATTAGATAATGAAATGAGTTCTTATTCTCCTTGCTTCTGAGATTTTCTTTTCAGTCTTCTTTCTGACCTCTTGGTTGCGAACCCCTTCATTCCTTTCTCCCCCACCACCTTCCCTTCCTACCAGTTCCTCCGTTAGAGGGAAGTTATTTATTTGTCCCTTGGCAGATCATTCTAACTCAGGCTCCTGGTGAGGTAACACAGATGACTCCCTGGTCACAGTTTCTATCCAGCCAGTCGTGGGCTTGTGTATTTTCCCTGTGCCTATTCGTTTAGATGTTTTCCAAGCAGATACATGCTGTCAAGCACTGTTACAGGTTGGTTCCTGGAGGGGTTTTGGAGAAGGAGGATGGGGGAAGGGGAGTGGTGTGGTTCTCCATGAGGTCTGTTCTAATTTTTTTGATTTGTTCCCTCCAAATCCTGTTTTATGACTGTCGCTGTGTAACACACACACATACACACACTTGCATGAGCATGCACATAGTGAAAATCTATAGGAAGCACTGTGCTCTATTTCAAATGTGACTTCATGTATGTGTGTGCACTTAGGGCTGGGAGTCGGGGTCCCCTTTTTTATTGGGATGGGGACAGAGTGACTAGCCCGAGGAGGCACCTCCTGTTTGAAAGTGTTTGCCTTCGGAATATTAGGAAAGTTGTAGAGCAGGCCATGAAAACAGCAGAGTTTTAAAAGAGGGACTTTTTCCCCTTTCTGTCAAAGAACAGGGGAAGAGTTAAGAGGATAGAAATGCTGAGAGACCTTCTGGTGTCCTGGAATGCAGGCTGGGACAGCCCCAGCTCATATTGTAGGCCCATACTTCATGGCTAAGCAGGGAGTCAGGAAGGTACTCCTGACTTGGTGGTGTTGCTGTACAGGTCAGCACTACGGCACGTGAAAAAAACAGTCATGCAATGATTGTCATTAGTATTTGGTAATCTATGTAATAAATTCCTAAAAAGGAGTAAGTATTCATCCAGTCAGGGCACCTTTTCTCCATGCACACTCAAAGAACAGATGGTCTCGTGCACTGCTTGGCCTTGCCTCTGAAACCTTCTCAGAACCCTCAAGTCCAAAATCAACCGCTCTTCCTTGTGTTCTGAAGGCCAATCAACTGTGATTGTCACTACCAGGGTAAAGCCAGGTGTTCTAGGATCCGAACCTATACAATTGGGTGGACTTTAAACAAAAATACAAAGCAATATTCAAAAGTGGGTATTTATTTAGAACGGGAAGAGAAATCACAACCTCTTGGAGCCATGGAGATTCAGATTCCTTTCTCCTGAGACCTCCTTGGGCATTTTACTGGTTGTGTTTACATAAAAGTGACTCCTGGTTACAACCTGGCCTCCCATTTCCACCTAGAACCTCTTTCTCTATCAGCAATTTTCATGATTCGTGGGGCTGGTGCAGGTGAGCAGCTCTTAAAACTTAAACTTCAGGGCACCTGGGTGGCTTAGTGGTTGGGCATCTGCCTTTAACTCGGGGTGTGATGCCCGAGTCTGGGACGGAGTTCCTCATCAGGCCTTCCATCGGGAGCCTGCCTCTACCTCTGCCTGTGTCTCTTGTGAATAAATGAAATCTTAAAAAAAGAAAGAAACTTACACTTCTGTCTTTTATAATGTCCTCAACAATGTGTGTATCTTCTCCCAGATTATGAGGCGAAGACCATGTGTTGTGTCCTCCACCTGCTGTAGACCTGGGCATCATGCTCTCAATAGTGTGGACACTCAGTAAATGCATGTAGAAGCACATTCTGAGCTGTTTCACTGTTGACTTCTGTTGAGTAATTTTCCTGATTATAAAAGTACCCTGTGTTCATGACTAAAGTTTTGAAAAACCCAGAAAATGATTCAGAGAAGAGAATTAAAATATTGGCAATGCCATTGCCATTAAATGTTGTTTCCTTCTGATTTTTTTACTGCATGTTTTTTGTATGTTATAGAATTTTATTTAAAGTATCCTACTTTTCATTTTTATCGTTTTCTAATTTTCTATGCTACAAGGAATATTTTCAAAGCCTGACTTTTAAAGGTGAATAACCTCTCATTATATAGATGTATCATATTTTCATAGTCCTTTCCCTAATGTGACTCACTGCACTGTGTCCTATGTAGAGAGAGACTCTTTCCAACAAATAAGCACAATACTCTAGAGAATCCTTCTAATGTCTTCAGTCTTCTCACCTTATTTATTGGCCTCTAGGGTGGAGATAATATAGAAATCTGGGAGTTAGACTTCAAAGGAGTGGAGAGAAGAAAGATAGAGGGTGAATATAACTTGCTATGAATTTTAGGTTCCCACAAAACAAAATTCCCTCCACCAAATAGCCTATTAAACTTATTAAATAAAAATTAAGTAATAGTATTTTTTCTCTCATCTTATAACCTAACAAAATGTTAAGCACAGAGTTAGTCGATACATAGATAAATAAATAGATAAAAAGGACAATAGATTCCATTGAAATAGCACCCTAGACCCAGTTTACCCATTTAATTGGAATGATGGCCGAGGGAGAAATTTAGAGCAGAGCATTTCAATGACTCTAAACAAATGAATAAATGGTTCACTTAATTCATTTCAATGTCTGGGCTGGTGGTACCCAAAAGTCTATTAAAAAAAAATGTCCCATTGCATTGCCCCAGGGGTTGCTTCTTTCTGCCCTGCTCTGAATATATATAGATGTTTAAAATTCATGTCTGATATAAAAACCATCTATATAGATCATGTTAAATGTCTAGGGTTCTACTTTGGAGTCTCAGAATTCTGACCAACACCACCAGAAGAACATGATCTGATTTTAAAGAAGTCTGCCTTAGGTTTAAAGGATACCTCCCCAAGCAGGAAGAGTTCTAAAAAATGCTTCAAATATAAAGTATTTATTTGTGACTAAGCTATACTTAAAATGAAAAAGACTCAGACGTGGATTGCACAAATATTTTTGGAGAGGTTATACCATGCCCAAAATCAAACAGTGTGTCTTTGTATTCTTCACCTCACTTAGTTCTTAAAAGAATCCACTGAGAAAAGATTCTTTAACTTATATGGGTAAACAGAGTGAGACTCAGAGATGTTTAATGATGAGCCCATAACCCTCATATGTTGACCCATCTACTCATTCAGGAATTTTTTTGAGTGCCTACTCTGGGACAGGCCCTGAACAAGGCTGTTAGGATACAGTCTTTTTTTTTTTTTTTTTTTTTTTTTTTAGGATACAGTCTGAAACCAGTCATAATCCCTGCCTTCAAACTGGCTACAGTCTTGTGTACAAAACAGTATGGTAACAGAGGAGACAAGTCACAATGGGAAAAATACAGCAATAGGAATAAAGTAAGTGGTGTCATGGGGTCATATTTTATGGTCAATTGGTTTTTGACCAGGTTGCCAATCCACTTCAATGGGAGAAAGAAGAGTCTTTTCAACAAACAGTCCTGGAGTAGTCAGATATCTTCCTACAAAAGATTGAAAGATTGAAGTTGGAACTCTACCTCACATCACATACAAAAATTAACTTAAAATGGAAAATCTAAAAGTAATATCGAAAACTGTAACATGTTTAGAAGAAAATATGGGTGTAACTCTGTGACCTCAGATTAGGCATTGGTTTCTTAGATATGACATAAAAAGCAGAGGTGAAAAAAGAATAGGTCAATTAGATTTAATCAATATTTAAAACTTTGGTGTCTCAAAGGACACCATCAAGAAAGTGAAGAGACAATTTAGAGAATAGGGGAAAATGCAAATCATATAACTGATAAAGGACTATTATACAGAATTATTTCAATTTAACAATTAAAATATAGATAATGCAATTAAAATATGATATTTGAAGAGACATTTCTCCAAAGAAGATATGCAAATGGCCAATTAAGTACATGAAAATATGTTCAACATTGCTAGCCAGCAGGCAAATACAAGTCAAACCGTAGTAAGATACTATATCACATCCACTAGGATGGCTATAATAAAAAAGACAAGCAATCTCAAGTTTTGTGCAGGATATAGAGAAACTGGAACTCTCATACATTTGCTGGTTGGAATATAAGATGGTGGAACTGCTTTGGAAAAAAAAATTGACAGTTCTTTAAAACATTAAATCTATAATTACTTATCAGGCAGCAATTCCACTCCAAAGTACATGTACTCAAGAGAAATGAAAACATATGTAAAAACCCTGTATAAAAACTTGCACATGAATCCTCAGATAGCATTATTCATAACAGGCAAAAGTGGAAACAACTCAAGTGTCCCTCACTTAATTAATGGATAAGTAAAATGCAGGATATTCTCAAAAGGAAATATTATTCAGGCATAAACAGGAATAATGTACTAATAGGTGCTACAACATGCATGAACCTTGAAAATCTGCTGAGTAAAAGAAGCCAGACACAAAAGTCCACATAGTATATGATTCCATTTATATGAAATGTCCAGAACAGACAAATCCAGTGAGGCAGAAAGCAGATTAGTGGTTACCAGGGGCTGAGGGGAGAGTAGATGGGAGAGACTGCTAAGGACGATGAGATTTCTTTTTGAGGTAACAAAAACGTTCTGGAACCATGCAGTGGTAATGGTTGGTCTACTTCGTGAACACTAGAACACCGAATCGTATACTTCAAGAGGGTGAGTTTTGTCTTTTGTGGATGATATTTCAATTTGAAAAAGAAAAAGAAAAAGGGAGATCTATAATTACCTAAGAAAGATCATAGATTATCCGCTCTGACTATACATGATTGTTCAGTTCTACTAAACTCCATCTCTCAAGAAGGGGACAGTGGACTATTTTTGTTTTATTCATGTTTAAATTATAAGACAAAGAAATTATTTTCTCCATATACATTTTTTTCCACATACACATGCAGATATGGACTTTCGCTCTATGCTGCGGAGTGTCTTGACTTAAAAATTAACATAAAAAATTATTTTCTTCGACCTACCTCAAGAATGTAAGCCTCCACTGGGAATCTGCCAGAGCAAAGGTCCAGGCCCAGGCTCACTGCTTATCCAAGGATCTTTCTGGACCAAGTGATGGAGCATGAGAGAGAGAGGCCTAGGCTGGCTGTCACTGCCATATAGACACTTGCCTGGTCAGCCATTTACCCATCCTTGCATTTCCTAAGCAACAAAAGAGACCACCTAGTGTGACGGTTGCCAGTCCTGTCCAGCTGTCACTCGGTCTCCGAACTTGGAGGAAAGCCTGTCTAGGCAGGGCAATGATACTCTCACAATGTGAAGCTGGCAGGCCATCATCTTTTAAGAAAACCAACAAATAAAGACAAAACAACAAAACCCAGTACGGTAATTAGAGACCAGACCTAATTTGAATCCTCCGTAAAGAAACTCAGTCTTTTCTGGTTTCTTCAAAGGCATTTGGAACAATTCAGAATGAACGAGCAGAGCCATCTCCAGAGTGAGATTCATCAGGACAACTGCCGCCAGCACCGAGCCCTCAGCGCTCAGCGCCCGAGGGCCCAGGCCTGGGGGGTGCGGGGCCTGACCATGAGGCGGTATCTCAGGAAGGCTCTGATGCGGATGTGGGGAGAAAAGGAGAACGAGCTCCTCAGCTGAAACCATCCTGGGGCTTTTGTAATCCCTGCGCATTCACACAGTCAGCCTCAAGCCTTCCCACACGTCCCAGGCAATAAGACGCTCGGGCCACTTTTCTGCTTTTCCCCTCATGGGTGCCTGAACCAAAACAAGGGACGGGGAGAGGGGAGGAGAGACACACAGGTGGACTTGCCACCATCTCCACTCCTCTTGGACTACTTCAGGACGTGAGAACTCTCTGGAAGTGAGGAAGGTCAGGACAAAGCTGGTCAAGCAAGAGCTGGCTTTGAAGCCAGGCTGCCAGCATGGAAATCCTGACTCTAACCCACTGGTGAGTGATTTGGGGTTCACACTGAATTTCTTCGGACTTCAGTTTCCTCATCTGTAAAGTGATCTAAACTCCTACCTCTGAGTTGTCAGAATTAAATGAAATAGCATGCTTATTAAATGGTAGACATTATTTCAAACACCAATGATAGCGTCCCTTATCTGTGCTCATAAATCCCTCTATTTTTAACCCTCATACTTCCTGCAATATTTTCTGACTTGGCTTAGATTCAGCTGTCACGGAGTCCATCCAACTATGTTCTTTATATCAACACAATTCAATGAATATTTATTATGGTCTGCATTAAATCCTAGGGATCAGTCAGAAGTGTTTTCACATTCCTGACCCAAATACATACACCAGCTGTGTGACCCCAAGAAAGAGGGTTAATCATTCCAACCCTCATTTTTATATATATGCTTTATAAATGGAGACATTAATAAGATAACATGTCTCAAGTCCTTGGACAAGTACCTGAAAAACAATTAGTATGAATAAATGATAATGTAGCTCCCCTCTTCTTCCTCCTTCTTCCCTTATATACTAAATTACCTTTATTCATGTTTCTTGGGTAGTTCAAATCAATTAAGCTATTTTGACCAGATCAACAACCAATAGCCTGATGGGTAGCTGATCTCACTGTGGTAAATTGCACAGATGGTGGTAGTGGCTGCGATATTCACAGTCTTTGCGGTCCAGGTGTCTGCCAAACAGAGAAACTGGGCAGGAGTTTTAAAGTACTATGTCCAGAAGAATGTCTGTGGGATATACCAGGTCTGCCTGTCTGTCCCTATCTCCGTCTGTCTTTCTCTCTCACACACATACCCCTTCTGGCTTCAACTTAGTCCTTCCTTCAGAACTACTCAGCGTTGCCTTTCATTTCTTTCCATATAAATGTAGAAATAAATTTCTCCAATTTACTGAAAAGTATCTCCCAAAGGGACTGAGGGAGGCAGGAAATTAAACTGTGGTGCTGAAATCATTTCAGCACTCTAGCTTTACCCCACAAATGTAAATTTAGGGAATTCCACTTGTCAAAGTCCTCTTTGAAGCTTTGAATAATTGGATCCCAATTATTCTTAACCACATTATTCAGGCCTATGTTCAACTTAATATCTAAATAGATTACATTTTTTGCCACCTACTAAAATTCCCCAAAGTGAATATTGCCACATTATGCTCTTTAGTTAAAAGTGAAATTTCTGACTAAAAATGTTTTTACTCCTATCTCGAGATGGCTGCAAAATCCTCCATGATAACTAAAGCTGTGAGAATTGGCATCACATTTGAATTGGTATCAACTTGTAGTAAAAATATGCTCAGGAAGAAGGAATCATTGTACTTTCTACCAATCACTTTAATACCTGAGACATCTTCTTTCTTACTAATAGCTCTTCCTAATGGTTATAAAGTCAAAACAGATAGCAAAGAATATAAAAGGAAATCATAGTATCTGGAAGTATCTCTCTGAACAAGTTGAATACAGTATAAATTACATGTTCTTATTCTACTTTCAAAAGGAGTTAATGTTTAAAATCGTGCCATGCACATTCTCTAGTCGAATAATTTTTTTTAGTTTTCTGTTTCATACACTGTTATCAAATGGCTCCATTATATTTTTATGAGCTCTTAATATCTATTCTTCCCTTTTAACTTTGCCAGGGAAAGTAAGAGAGTAGCTAATCTTGCAACAGTGCTCAAGACAGCCTCCCTCACGCTCCTACATCAAAGGATTATTCTGTCTAAAACGTCAATAGGCAAGTTTGAGAGCCCCTGCATTACACCATGTTACAGATTGGGACATTGATGTGTTATAATAAAATGTCATACCAGACATGAGAGTCAGGTTTACATTTTATGATTAGTTGAGACAAAATTACTATATGGATTTATTGCTCTTAATTTAGTATCATAACCAATGGGAACAGGAAGTGGCTAAGAAGCTTGATGGGTGATAGATGTGAATTATTCTAGAATAAAGTTTTGTCTTAACATTCTCACCCCTGCGGCATCCAAAAAGTGAACAATTAACTTAAGGTAAAAAGTAACTTTTTAAAAAAAATTATTTAAATTTTGCATCTTTCCTAATTTTAATTTTTTTTAATTTTTATTTATTTATGATAGTCACAGAGAGAGAGAGAGAGAGAGAGAGAGAGGTGCAGAGACATAGGCAGAGGGAGAAGCAGGCTCCATGCACCGGGAGCCGATGTGGGATTTGATCCTGGGTCTTCAGGATCGCGCCCTGGGCCAAAGGCAGGCGCCAAACCACTGCGCCACCCAAGGATCCCGAACACATAGAATGAATAAGCAATACTGAGTCCATGAATTCAAAGTTCAGAACCTTTACATCTATAAAACATTTGAGGTACCATATAAAGTTTATCTTTAAAAAAAACATTATTTATTTTTTAGAGACAGAGCAAGAACAGGAAGGATGGAGGGAGGGGGAGAGAGAATCTCAAGCAGATTCCACATGGAGCATGGAGTCCTACGTGGGGCTTGATCCCATGACCCTGAGAGCACTACCTGAGCCAAAACCAGAGTCAGGCACTTAACCAATTTCACTACCCAGGTGCCCCCGAAGTTTATTTTTATAGTAATTTTATACATAGTATAAAGTATATAGTATATAGTAATTTATACATTATAAAATGCCCCCATCAGCTTGGTTACCCAGTGGGTAAAGAGAAGAGAATAAACCACATCTTGACATAAAAGAATATGGTATCCACAGTGCAAATACTTAATGGTGAACTGAAGTCTGACCAATTCCATCAGGTTTCTAAAAAATAAAAAGTATACCTCACTTTTATTTAGCGCATGATGGTTTACAAAGTGCTCTTGTGTGTATCAGAGCTTCATTCAATCTTCAAGGACACTCCAGTGAGTCCCAGTGAGTGGCCCAGTGTGATAAGGAGAGATCAGAGGCCCTCAAACTGGGGCACTGGCCACAAAAAAAAAAAAAAGGTAGTATAGTCGCATACTGTTTGCTGTCTGTATGTGAAGAAAGAGAGAAACATGAGTAAAAACAATTCCTAATCCACTGGGTGGCCCTCAGCCCCAGGCAAGGTTTTTTACGCATTTGCTTGATGCTTCCTCATTTCTCCTCACTACTCTGTATATAATAGCAGGCTAAGTCTTCCTTCCTTCCTTCCTTCCTTCCTTCCTTCCTTCCTTCCTTCCTTCCTTCCTTCCTTCCTTCCTTCCTTCTCTTTTTTGTTTTGTTTTATTTATTTCTTCAGTACAAAGTTGACAATGAGAAAATTAGCAGGGGTCATTGCAGTCATGAGACTTAGGAATGATTGGTTAAAAATAATTCCAAACATCAATTCCAGTCCACACATCAGCTCTGTATGTCCTTTTTATGATTTATTTATTTATTTTAGAGATAGAGAGTGAGCAGGGGAGGGGCAGAAGGAAAGGGAGACAGGGGCAGACTCCCCACTGAGTGTGGAGCCTGATGTGGGGAACGATCTCATGACTCTGAGATCATGACCTGAGCCGAAATCAAGAGTGGGATGCTCAACCAACTGAGCCAGCTCTGTGTGTCTTTTATTCTAGCTTTTGGGAGATGGGCCATTTGCTATGTGGTTGGTTTTCACAACCCTCATGTGTCAGCTGGTGTCAGTTGTTTTGCAGAAGCCACCTAGATGGTAAGTTAATGTTTCACATCTCTGCAGGACTTCTTAACAGGTGAAAGAAGGGTGACAAGTGAAGAGAAAGTGTATATGGCTCTCCAGGATGCTGCAGGACACCACTTGAGGCAAATCATTTTTCTGCTTAACCTCTCAGTTTCCTCCTCTTCTCCTCCAAGCTGTGGTTTGGATTTAAAATCCTAGATCATAACAGTCAGATGGCTGCATCTTCTATTTCAGTGTGTGAACTAATCACGAGCACTAACGTCCACCTTCCCTCCAAATGGTCACCCGTGTAGGAGGTTGACAGTTTAAAGAACATGCTGTATATATTTTCAAGATCATCTTAAAAATACTTATTAGCAGTTGTTGAATGTGGATCTGCAAAATTATAGGTAGTTTTCTCCTTTTTCCACAGTTTGAATGTCCTTCCCATATTTCCTTGGACATAGCATAGCTTAGCTTTAGGTCTTATCGGATAATTCGTTAATAATGTCATTACAGTGTGTATATACAATGGACAAGGAAAAATATAGCAAAAAGTTTCCAGGCTACTGAGAAATGTAAAAAAATTAGACTTCAGAACTAAAGCATTATTTGAAAATATAACAGAAATAATCATAAAATTATGTATGTTTCAAACCAATTTTGAGGTAGATTTCCTGATTGCTGTATTTAAACTGTTCTTTTGAATGGACACAGACACATATGCCTTTTCCATACAGGTAGAATACATTAGTAGACCAATTTCCTTAATAGTTAGTCATCAAAGGTCAGAAATTCTAATTTCTTAACATGTAGTTGTTCAGAAAAGACACCTTGAAACTCAAGGGTTTCACTACATTCAGCCTGTTGCAGGACAACTATCCATTCCTTCAGCAACTACTCTCTTGAAACCTGAAATCTCAAGATGTAGGGACACATAAGGTGCACTGACGGAAGACTGCTAACTCTCCATGTTCAAAAATGCCCCCAAAAGAAATCTGGACCCACTATATGTGAAGAGGTGAGTAAAGTATATTCTCTGCAAAAGTGCTTGCTATAAAAGTGCCAATTTTAATTTTAGAAACTGCTTTAATGCAAAAACTTCCAAAATGAAAAAAATTATCAGGAAAGATGACTAGGAATCTATTCTAGATTTCCTACTGCAAATACTACAGTAATGACTAGCTATAAAATATATATGTACTATATGTAAGTGCCAATGTATACACATGCCATGTCTCGGACAGAACTGCTTGCACTGAGCTAAGGCTGTGTACTGCTTCTGAGAAATCACTGCAACAAAAATGTAAATGGTCTACAAAATTAAAAGACCTTACTAACCCCATAAAAACAGAATGCTGGGCAGGACTGTGGAATCACTACAATGCTAGGATTTTTCTCTTCACAAACCCATTTGCAAAGGAAAAAATAACATAGGACTTCCATTTCTGGTCAAGATGAGTAGCAGGGAGCAGAGATACCCTCCCCTAAAACACCTGACACAGGAATAAAATACATGAAATGTTGGTTTGCAAGACACTGTATACCAGATAACAAAGGACAGTATCCTTGAGAGATGGCAAACAACGTGAGCACTGAGCTATCCCCAGCACACTGTCTTAGGGAGCTTGAGGCTATGGTGCAGGGAGAGATGATCATGGTAGAGCCCAGTAAATTCCGGGAATTAAAGGGATGCACCTGAGAGTCCAAGAAGACCAAGGCACCCACAGTTCATAGGACAGAGTAACAAAGAGAAGAAAGCTGAACAGAGAGAGGGGTCTGCAGATCTATGGAGTCTCCCTTTAGTATTAGTCTGAGTATTGATCAGAACATTCATATAGTTTCCTTATAGAGAAAAAAGAATTATAAAAAATGAACAGGTGACCAAATCAGACTCAAAGTAAGTAGAAGAAAATAATACAGACTAGAGTGGAAAGCAATGAGTTGGAAAACAGAAAAACAATAGAAAAAATCAGTGAGACCAAAACCTTGTTTTTTAGGTAGATCAATAAAATGGATAAACTCTCATCCAGATTAATTTTTAAAATAGAACACAAATTATCAGTATGAAAAATGAGAGGTGAAACTACTAGAGATTCTACATAGATTAGGGAAATGTTATGTCCAACTTTATGACAATAAAGTTGATAACTTAAAGAGGCCAATTCCTTGAAAGACAAAAACTACCAAATTCATCCAAGAAGTAAGTAATCTGTATAGCCCTATGTCTATTAAAGAAAATGTATTTGCCTTTTAAAACCTTTCACAAAGAAAACTCTAGACCCAGGTGGCTTTATTAGTGACTTCTGCCAAACATTTAAGGTAAAAATAATGCCAATTTGGTTTTTTTCAGAAAATTAGAGATTATTTCTCAACTCATTTGATGAAATTAGCTTTATTCTTATAATGAAGATATCATGAGAAAAGAAACTACACGTGGATATCCTGCATGAATACATATGCAAAAAATTCTGAACAAAATTTTGGCGAATTCAATGCAATGATATGTGAAAATAATAGTGCATATTACCAAATGGGTTTATCCAAGGAATGCAGGGTTGGTTTGATATTTGAAAATTAATCAATGTAAGTCACCCTCTCAAGAACAAAGGAATAAAAACCCATGCATTCATTTATTCCTTATTAGAAAAAAAAAAAAAAACTAAGCAAACCAGGAATAGAAGTGAATTTCTCAACCTAAATCTTGCTTAATAGCTAAAGACCAAAGACTCTCTAAAATCACAAAAATGATCATGACATCTGCTCTGACCTCCTCTATGAAACATTCTATTTGGGGTTCTAGATAGTTCAAATAAGGAGTAAAATAAAAGGTATCCGGATTGAAAAGAAAGAATCAAATAGTCTTTATTTTCAGAAGACATGATTAGCTACATAGAAAATCCAGTAAGAGATACCTAGGTAGCTCGTTATTGAGCATCTGCCTTTGGCTCAGGTCATGATCCCAGGGTCCTGGGATGGAGTCCCACATCAGGTTCTCTGCAGGGAACCTGCTTCTCCCTCTGCCTATGTCTCTGCCTCTCTCTCTGTGTCTCTCATGAATAAATAAATAAAATCTTTAAAAAAAAAAGAAAAAGAAAATCCAATAGGATTTACAAAAATGCTGCTGGCACTAATAAAGGAGTTAGTAAGGTTTAAGGATAAAATATGGATATAAAAAATCAATTATATATTTCTATATACTAGAAACAAACAATTGGAAATTGATATTTATAATTTACAATAGCATCAACATTTACAAAATGCTTAAGGACTGGTCTGGCGAAAGATATAAAGACCTATAAACACTAAAAACTATGAAAGAATGCCACTGAGAAAACTTACAGAAAGTCTAAATTAAAAGAGAGATAGCTTGTGCCTGGACTGGATGGCTTAGTATTTTTTGAGATGTCAATTTACCGCAAATTGCTCAATATGTTCAATGCAATCCCAATCAAAATCCCAACAGAATTTTCATAGAAATTGTAAACTTATATTCATGTAGAATCTATCTTAAATTCTGGACATGTGAAGGCCCCAGGATAGCTGTAACAATTTTGAAGATAATCAAACTAGAGGACTAATGCTGCCTACCTGTAAGACTAACTAGAAAACTTCGGTAATCAAGACAGTTTGATATTGGCATAAAGATACATTGATGGGAAGGAATAGAGTTCAGTAATAGACCATACATACACGGACAACTGATTTCCGACAAAAATGAAAAGAAAATTCAATGGAGAAAATATAGTCTTCAATGGCTGGTATGAGACAATTGGATATCCACAGGCAAAAAACAAAACAAAACATTATCTTATGTCATATGCAAAAATGATTTCAAAATGAATCATAGACCTAACAATAAAATCTAGAACTGTAACACTTCTAGAAGAAAACAGAGGTGAAAACCCTTGTGACTTTGTGTTAAGCCAGGGTGTTTTTTTGTTTTTGTTTTTTTTTTTTGTTTAGCCAGGGTGTTTTAGATGACACCTAAAACATAATCGATAAACAAACAAAACCCTAGATAAATCATACTTCATCAAAATGAAGTTTCTCTTAAGGGGATTAGAAAATAAACCACAGACTGAGATAAAATATTAGCAAATTACATATCTAATAAAGGACCAGTATGTAGATATATAAAGAACTGTTGAAACTCAACTAATAAGGAAAAATATAATCCTTGTATAAATCCCATATAAAAATATGAAGAAGAGGGGGACACATGGGTGGCTCATTTGGTTACTTAACTGACTTCTTTCAGGCCAGGTCATGACCCTGGGGTTCTGGGATTGAGTCCCTCATCGGGCTCCCTGTTTGGCAGGGAGCCTGCTTCTCCCTCTCCTTCTGCTGCTCCCCCTGCTTGTTCTCTCTCTCTCTGTGTCAAATAAATAAATAAATAAATAAATAAATAAAAAAAAAAAATGAGGAGAGGTTACAACAGACATTTCACCACGGAATATATATGGATATATGGGACACCTGGGTGGCTCAGTCAGTTAAGTGTCTGCCTTTAGCTCAGGTCATGATCTTGGGATCCTGGGATTGAGCCCCGCATTGGGACTGAGTCCCATGCTCAGCAGGGAGTCTGCTTCTCTTTCTCCTTCTGCCCCTCCCCAAAGCTTGTGCTCTCTTACACTCTCTCTCTGTCAAATAGATAAATCTTTTAAAAAAAAGAAAATATGTGGATATTAAATAAGCACAAGAAAAAATGCTCAATATCATCAGTAATTAGCAAAATACAAATTAAAACCACAGGGAAATTACACAATCATTACACACCTATTAGAATGGCTAACATTAGAAAGACTGATCATACCAGTGGTTGGTGAGGGTACAGAGGAACTGGAATTTTATCTACTGCTGGTGGAAGTGTAAAATGGTACAGTTGCTTTAGGAAATACTTTGGGATTTTTTTAAAAAAGTTAAAGATACATCTACCATCTGATCCAGCCGTTCTTCTATTAGGTATTTATCTGAGAGAAATGAAAGTACAAATCCATACAAGACTTGTACACTAATGTTCATAGCAGCTTAATTTGTAATAGCTAAAATCTGGAAACAATTCAAATACCCATCAACACATGAATGGATAAACACACTGATAGATCCATACAATGGAATACTACCCAGAAGAAAAGGAAATGAATGCATTACAACATGGATGATTCTCAAAATAACTATGTTAAGTGAAAGAAGATAGACCACAGAAGAGTACCTACTGTGTGATCCCACTTACGGAAAATTCTAAAAAATGCAAACTAATTGATGGTGATGGAAAGTGGATCAATGGTTGCCTGGGAACAGGGGATGTGATCCTCCCCTTGGCAGAGGAGGAAAGAGGAGCAGGTTACAAGATGGGAGAACACCAGCTGCCCAGATGTGGACAAGTGCTTTTCCTTTGCACAGGTGAGCACTTGGTAGGAAAGATACTCTTTGCTCAGGATGAGATAGTTTGGGTAGATCTAAGATTGCTGAAGAAGGCCATTTATTTATAATACAGGGAGTGGAAAATTAGGCCATTGTATTTCTGCACAGGGGAAGAATTCATAAAAAGTCACACAGAATTATTCTTATATAACTGACAATGACATCGTTGTAAGGTGGAAACAGAGCTTTATTTGTCTTACTTAAAATGATATATAGAGCACTTGTCTGTTTATTCCACTGCAAACAGCTTCTGCAAAAACAGCCGTAAATCCCTGGGGGTTTCTACTGATAGTTATAAGTTACTTGAGCAAAATCTCTCACGCAACTTGCTGCCTTGCAGGTATCCATTATTCTAAATTCAAAGACCTTTTTCTTGTTGTTTGTTTGTTTGTGTTGAGTGTGTGTTTTTCCCAAAAATTATGTTACATGCAATATTACTTTAAAAAATATAAAATATGTCAGAACACAGCTACTTTTCAAAAAGGTAAGTATATATACCTCAATCAAAACACGCACAGCCAAAGGGGGAAACACTCAATAAATAGGCTTCGTAATCAAATGTGGCTCAGGTTAAAGTGAAGTTAGTTTGATGGATTCAGCTGGGGCCCTAGGAAATAGCCTCTGTAATTAAGCTACCTAAGCTCAGCCTGCCTGGGAGCTCACGGACTGCTCAGAGGTGCGAGAGCCACAACCAAGGGGCAAATTTAGAAATGAGTAGATAGCATGGCCATCCCCGTGCTGGTCCCTCCTCAGGCCTCAGCCCCCTTCACTGAGACCTGAGCCACAGACGGGCTCAAACGTCCATGGCATTGATTGGCAAGGCCTGTGTTTGGGAACGGGGTAAATAAAAGGCCCAAACCAACAAATGCTGAAATCACTTGCCTCCTCTATTGTCACAATACCTGGAAGCTGTCACTTCTGCTTTCCATATAGATTGAAGTATACGTGTGTGTATACACTCATATGCACATACCCCTGAGTACAGAGGCACCTAAAAGAAAACAGCACAGCTGAAGGAGGAGCAGTGGCTTCGTAGCATGTAATTCTGGGTTCAAGGTTTAACTTGGCCATTTTTTAGCTTGTGACCTAGAGTTTGAGAAAAAAGAATTTTTGAGCAGTTACTATATCCTTAATGTATTAGGTCCTAGGAAGATAGTCACTGCCACAAGGGGCTCCCTCTCTCTCTAGCTGGGATGGAAAAACATAAATAATTTTAATATCATATGCCAAATGGTAAACTAGAAATAAGTAGATGTGTGATCATGCAGGGATAGGAGATTTCAGATTTAACCCCCTGAAGAAGAAAACGGAATCAAATTTTATAGGATGAGGAACTTAATGTTCTCGAGCCTCACTTCCCAGATCTATAGAATGGAGTGTGTAATATGTACGTCTACAGTATTGCTTTGAGAAATAAGCAAAACATAATACGATGTTTCTGATAAGAAATACTTGTTCCTGCCCTGATGGCCCTCTTCCTTTCAATTATCTCTCAAATTAGAAGAATGAAATAAAACAATCTTTTGCCAGCAGTGTACAATCATATCCCACATAGAAGGACGGGAAGGAGAGAGTATTGTCAATTGAAATGAGAATTCTTTATTTCTCTTTATGATGACAAATTGATTCATAACACTGAAAGAGAAGAGCTCCGGCTCAGGCGTTCTGAACTACGTTTAGTTTTCCTCCCTCATTTCTTCTCTCATCATGCTTGTATGAAAAGGAAACCCAGTCCTCCCATTTTGAGAGGTGACTATTTTACCCATTGTTCAGTGCATATATGTGACAGCCTTGGGCCTTCCCTGGTGTGGCAGACACAGAAGAGATACTCAGATACTCCTTCGAGAAGAGGATTGCTGCCCAGCTTCAAGGAGAATTGTTCGCTGATGGTCTCCAGCTGTAGGCTCCCTCAGAGCAAACTCTAGGTTTGAAGCAAGGGTCTCAGTCTTCCCAGGGTTGCCTTCGGCCAGTGGTGTGCTGGCTCATACGAATGAGCAACAGGAGACAATTATGGGCACATCTTTTCCCAACACTGTGTTCATTGACATCACGTTGGGAGCTTGAAATCAGCCTTGGTGCAAGTATTTATACCACAGAGATTAGCAAACACCACAAATCAGAATCTTCCCCTCCCCTAGAGAGCCATTTTTAAACATTTGCCAGGATACTGGTACCCCAAGCCAATGCCTGAACAGCGGTGCCGGGACCCTGCTGTGGGGTGCCTCTAACAAGCCATGTTTGCCCTGGTGCTCCCTGTTGAACTTGCAAAGGGTGTCCAGTCTGCATGTTGGGTTTGTGCCTCTTCCTGTCCAGTACTATGTCCTCCCATTTTCCTTTCATAGGAAAGAAAGGAAAGGTTATCTTCCTGAGAAGCTTCTCCCCTCCTAACTGTACCTCAGCATCTGCCTCCCAGAGAACTCAACCTGGAACAGTTGATATTAGAATTAGCCTTAAAAAAGATGTGCTTAGGAGGGATTTGGGGATTGGATAATCATTTCCTGGAGGATAATGAGAACTCATCCTTGGTACGAGATGATGCATAGATGCCCAGGACAATGTGGTAGCCAAGGGCACCAACACAGTGTTAGGGAGGTGGTTAGTAGAAGGAAGCTTCCCCCGAGGCAAAAAAGGTGGGTGGATGACAAGGGATAAATGTGTGCACATATGCACATGCACACACACATCAAGTGAAGCAAGAATGGATGAGCAGGAATCTGAGAACAGTTGCCCCAGTAAAAAGTTAGGACACCATACCCAGTTGTTTGGGGACCAGAACTGTATTCAGTCCGGGAACCCACAACAAGAGAAGTGCCTGGGTCTTCAGAGGGGAGAATATCACACTACCACAGCAAGTTCACACCATAATAATCTCCCCAGTCCTCCAAAGGGACCCACAGCCCTATGCCCAGATGTTTGCTCAGCACAAGGGCGTTCCCCTATGGAAGAGGCACTAAACAGCCACACAAACAAAACAGACAAAATGATTAGAACAGGCGATGTTGGCAAGCTTTAATTAGAGGCCATCCCAGTCCAGGCAGAATGAGCACACAACTGACCATGGTAGCAGGGATATAAGGTAAGCATGGTTCTAACACCACAAACTCCTTCTTACCAGGGTCAATCCAGCCATTTCCATCTCTGAATGTTCAGCCTGCCACCCCTGGTGGTAAGTGCTGAGGCTCCAGCTGACATTGTTCCCTAAGAGACCTACTGACCACTTGGTGACAAGTTAAATGCGCTGGAACTCTTTCATTCTGGAAGGGCTGGTGGTTCATTTTCACAGGACCAGATGACTATTGCAAGTATAGATTTGCTATTTCTGTTCACAGGGCCTCAGCCAGCGCCAACTCTCCAGGGGCTCATGGCCTGCATCCCTACATGGCATAGCTGCTCACCAAGGACCACCCTTTTTGGCAATAGAAGTACAGGATGGGCCCATGTCTTGGGAGCCACTGGCAGTACCACATTCTATGCTGCCCAGAAGCTGCTGGCCAGATGTGGTGTTGGAATGGTCTATGGAAGGTGCAGATAAAACCCCATCACAGAGGTAATAACCTATAAGGTACCATTCTTCAGAGCATGGTAGATGCACTAACTGAGACTACGTGGAATGGTGTCCTGCTAGGAAAACCTGGCTCTGAGAACTAAGCAGTCAGAGCAGGAGTGGCTTCACTTACCATGTCTCCCAGTGACACTTTGGGAGAACTTCTGCCTCATGTTCCTGCAGCTCTGGGTGTTGTGGGGTTGGAGGCCTTCATCTCCAGAGGGGGTCTACTCTTTCCATGAGATGCAACAAAGGTCCCAAGCTTCCTGGGCATTTTGGCTTCCTGTGTCCAGAGACCAGCAGTCAGGAAGAGGAGTCGCCATTTTGTCAGGAATCACTGACTACTCATCAGGAAGAAGTAGGGCTACTGTTGCACAATGGAGGCAGATGGCTGTTTGTGTGACCCCCTTGGGCATACCTCTTGGTTTTGTTTGTGTGGCCCACTTGACATACCCCTTTCTTGTTCACTTGTAAATACAAATGGACTAGTGCACTACCCCAGCCTGAAAATGTCATGGTTAATGGGGGCTCAGACCCCTCAGGAATGGGGTTTTGGTCAGTAGAGTTAGCAGCAGAGGGAAGGAGAATGTTGGAACAGTGAACCAAACCAGAGGTGGGGAGGATGCCATAAGTCCAGCTGTAGCCCTGATTCAGACTGCAGCAATGGAGCATTCCACCTACATCCTTCTTTTATGTTTCCCACCAGGAGTAGAGGCCCATCAGAGCCCTAGAGTTTCTGTGCCTGGAAAGGAGATGCAGAAGTGAATCCATGTAGAGCAAGGGGTGACTGTGACAGATATGGAGGACATGCTGCTTAGATGCCGCTACAAGAAAGATTTGCTGCCCGGCTTTAAGAAGTATGGTTAGTGGACAGCTTCCAGATGCTAGCACCCTCAGGATGTGCCTCAGCTTCCAAGGAGGGGTAACATTCTTCTGGAAGAGGCCTCCAACCAATGAGTGTGCAAAGTCTTGGCAAAAGAGCCAGGCCATTCTTGTCCAATGCAGAGCTCTTCTAGTGGACAGTCTTTGCTCTGGAGCTTCTTAGACCATTAGACCATGGGGCACTAATTGCCCTGTCCAATCCTGCTGCCTCCTTTTTTTCTTTTGTGGGTATTATTACCTAATAGGTCACTTGAACTCCTAATCCAACCTTTAACAGGATGGGCCAGAGCCAAACGAATCTGATAAGCATTAGGGAGTTGTCTTCCTGGAGTCTGTGTGTGGTGTAAAAAACATTGCGGGATCTTTCTCTTCAGGCTCTAACCTCTCAAAGAGAAATATGTCTGCCTCTGACTTTGCAGGCTCAGTTCAGGCAACTTTGATGATGGAGACCCCCAACTTACCACCCAGATGTTACTGGGACTTCACATCCTAGTCATTTCTTATTTACCTTTCTTTCTTTCTTTTTTTTTTTTTTTATTTACCTTTCTAAGCACTTATTTTTCCCTGTTCCTTCTATTCCCACCTTCCTGGCTCTCAAGGCTTTTAGTTTGGGGATCATGTTCTCCGCTGTCTGATGACTTTGCCTCTTCTTCACATCCAGGTCCGGCCTACTTGTTTCATACAGTCACCACTCACTGGTTTTCCCCTTATTGTACTGGAGGATTTCAATTCTACCCTTCAAAATGAGGTGTCTTGCTCCTACACTGTACCTGGGTCTATCAATCTCGTGTATCTTTCCATGTCTATACTCACAGTACTGAATGGTCCACCCATATTCTAAATGACCTTGCACCTATATCCTTTGCTATCCAGACCCTTAGAACTCATCTAAAACTCCAGTTTTAACATAAACTGCCAGGCAGGCCACTCGTCCTCCAACGTATCCCATAAGCTGTGGAGATTCTGATTCTGACATTAATTTGTCAGACCTGGGGAAAAAGGCAATGCATTTCTTGCCTTTTTTCTTTACTCAACACCCCACACCCCTATTAATCATATGTTCTCCCTGTAGATTACAAATTACTTCAGAAGCATCATGTAGCATTTCTAAGCATCAAGAGTGATTCACGTTAACTTAAATTCCTGTTTCAAAAATCAAACATTTATTAAATATTAATTGAGCACCTACTATAACCAGCACTTAGTCACTTCCAAACAAGTTGACCCCAAAAGAAGCACATGAGTAGGATTTGGGTTGTTTGCTTATTCATTTGCTTTTACTATTTTCCTTATTTAGTTGCTTCACTACTTGCTCCTTCACTGACATTTTGCACAGGTATTCTATCATTTTCTAGTATTTTAGGTTGGTGATCAAACCAGTATTACTGCCTTACAAAAGGAAGTTTTGTAAGGTTATTTAAATTGACATAACCAAGGATATTTCTAGAACTGACACATTTTTTTTTGTCTTTCCTCAGTATTCTGACTCGACTCCCTCTCTCATATTTATACTTTTTCCTCTTTTCTTCTTCTGTTGGAAAACCCAAGTTTAGAGAAAGAGAGTATCTTCTTTTAACCACCACTATGATCTTTGCTTGTTTTTCTTTCTTTTAAGAAGTTTAATGATTTTGAAAGTTTCAAAGTAGGAGTAAAAATTAAAAATTTAATTTTGAAAGCAACCTTCCAAATATATACCGAGAGCTCAAACCATTTGCAGCTACACAACTCACTGTCAACATTAACCTGACTTTACTATTCCACTGTCTGACATCACTATTGCAGGAAGCTCTTGACAAAGATAAAATTGCAAATATTTTTGTTTCAGAAATGTCCCCCAAATCCTTTTCCCAAACCATAGATTAATATCTTACTCAACCAGCTCTTATTAGAGTAAGTATCTCATTCTCAAGACTCATCAAATGTTGACTCAAGACTCTCTTAGAAACTCTGGCACTGCTGTGTCCACCAGCCCTAAATTATTATGTCACCAAGCCTGCCCAACCCCAACCAGGTCACCCTGCCTAGCAGACATGACCTCCCTACAGACCTCCCCCTATGCCCCAAAACTTCATAAATATCTCACTTCTGCCCTTTCTTCTTAGAGATGCTACTCAGCCTTACTTTATCATGGGTTATTTTGCTATTGTTCAAAGAATCAGCAGATAAGAACAAGCAACATTTGGTGGATACCTAGCTCTAATCTACCTCCCATGGTGTATAGTACCACCAAGGTGTTTTCAGTCTAGCAGGAGAGAGGGCTAAATAAAAATCTGAATATGAGACAGGATATGGTAAATGCTGTAACAAATGCATAAGCAACCAATTCCGATGGGACTCAGAGAAGGATTTGCTGGTGTGCTTTGCTAGTGGAGGTGATGACAGAATTTAGAGTGTGATAAAAGTGAGCTTGAAATATTATGGGAGCTTACATCTTACAGTTGTTTTTCCTAAATCTCAGAGAGATGGCTCCTGGAGATGCCGAGAGCCATTTTAGTGAGAAAAGATGTGAAACAATTCCAAAATTTCTTGAGCAGTTACTCTGTATCTGGCAAACGTGATGAATCACGGGGCTCCATCAATGAAATATAATCGAGATACTCCTATTTAAAAACCTCTTGCAACAGGACAGACTGCCTATCTGCCAGAGCCATCCCACTCTCTCTACTGCCTGTGGACCCTCTTCCCGGCCATCTGGTGGAATCTAAGTTATGAGGCAGGACACCATATTCCATGGTCAGTCACCCATGCTTCCTGCAACCTTCCTGAACATTGGATAAACACACCAAAGCACTTGTTTAAACAGAGCTTATTAAAACTAAACTCTTATGATCCTCTTGTTATATCTTTTCATGAGGTTTGGTTGGTGAGGGAAAAGGTGGACCAAGTGGTCTCCCCAGTACATTTTGGTAAATATGAAGCAGATTAAACAAAGTAAGGTGGATTTTTTCCCCTGGTAATTGTATCGATTTTCTCTTAGGAGAGTATGGATTTTGTTTGTGCAGCTGACAATTACTGTTGGAGGTACAATGTGGCCTGCCATTAGTCTTCTGAGATGGTCCCAACCTGAGAATGATTGAAAGGGTATTTTGTAAGCTTAAATGGAAACTACTGCCATTAGAAACAAATATTCTGGCCACATTCTGATTATAGGATTAAAGTTTTAAAGGGACAAAAGTTTTATGTATATTCATAGTAATTGTGTTTCCACATTGACCGTAAGAAAAATGCCAACCTGATTTCCATTGAGATTTTAAAGTTCCAGTGTTTTGCAGTGATTCAGCCTAACCTTGCTAAGAAATGGCCCAAGGATGTGGAGAAATAGCAGGGGCTGGCAGCGAGGGTCTCATTCTGCTCTTTGTCCAGACAACAAGAGTTCCCACAAAATGACCCAGAGTTGATCAGGGCCATAGTAATCTTATCAGGGCAACAGAGGCTCAACCTTCTACCTCATTAGCACTGTTTATCTCATATTGTGCTAGCATTCATTTTCACTAATATGATACAAAAATGTAATGATGTATAAGTGTTTTTTAATGTCATGTAAGTGAAAACAGGTGGGTAATTTACCAAGGGCTCATACAGATTGGAGCTGGCTGGTGTTTCACAAAGAGAATGCTGGAGCTTTTTTTTGTGTGTGCAACTTGTTTTTACCTGGGTCAGGTTTCAGCAAACTTGGTTTTTAAAATCACTTAGTCAAATCCATGTGAGACATCACACCACAGGTCTGTGGACCCAAAGCAAAAATCAGGAGAGTGATTTACTGGAGCTGAATGCCTCAACAAACAACAAGCACGTTTATATAGTTAACCTCCATTCAGAAAGGAAGCAAAGAGGGAGAGAGTGGTCTAAACGAGGTATCATGGGTATTAAAAAAAAGTCTGTATTCAGAGTATAAGCCCCTGATTAGAGCATTTGCCCTGCCTATGTAACTGGCTGTGGAGCTAATGGGCAATCCTTGAGGCATAAGTCAAGAGTGTTAACTTTATAAGAGTCACAACACACATTGGGTGGTATTGATTGTTCCCTATTTTTTCCAGGAAGTTAGAAAGGTTTAGGAAACCTCCAGATCTTTGCATTAGATTCTCACGTTACTTCCATGCTCCCACCATTATTATCAAGATATCAATAATTTGGATTAATTTCATCTTCATCAATATTAGCTGAGCTAATAAATCTAGAGAAGCCAGGTGTCTTAGTTTCTTTTTCTGGGATGAGTGTTATTCAGATTCTCCCCTGACTATTTTGCTGATGAAAGGTTATAATATATTTAATAAAATCTGAGGAAGTAAAGAGCTAATTTTGTACACAAAAGTGAGATTCTCCTTTCGACTCCCAAACATATGTAGAGAGAGCACTTTTCTTGAACTTCTAATTTTCCAGAGTTTCTATTTTTCCCACTTTAATATTGAAATAGAAGAAAAATGTTCCCCACGGAGCACATTTCTGCAGCCTTGTTCTGTGTCTCACTTTGCCTGTCCTGCCTGTGATTCTACATTCCAGAATGCCCTGCGGGAGAAAGAAATCGTGTCCAGACACAGCCATGGGAATGGAATTTCCCATACCTTGAGAGTGACCTCCAATTTGACCTTAAAATTAAAAACTTGTTTGTGAACTCCTGAGAGAGAAAAAAGTATATAACAGTAGCCACTGTTTAAAAATATAATTGGCAAGCATAGTACAGAAACAACACATGAGTCAATCATGGGCCCCCTAGATCCCAGCAACTCACAGCACAGATTTCCTGTGTTTTGCTGCCCATGAATGGACGAACCACCAGTGTAAACATCCAGGAGGGAAAGGAACTATTCCCTTCTAATCCCAATTTGCACTGGTAACTTTTCCCAAGTACTTGTTTTAGGACTGGCGTTTCTTGCTCATTCAGTCACGGTCTGAGAATTTGTCATCAAGCTTGTTTGTGCTTAAAAGCACAGATTAGGACTTTGGCATTAGAGAAAGGTGTAAGTCTTAACTCTTAACTCTATCATTTGCCAGAAGTGTGACCTCAGTTTCCTGATCTGTAAAATGGTGACAAATAATGGTGAAAAGTTGAGATAGTTGTTTTGAGAACAAAACGATAAATACTAATAGCTACATTTCACTAATATCCTATGTCAAGAATTTTTCTTCTTGCAGAAATAGCTGAAGGATTATTCCTTATGAGTAGGAGAACCTTGAGATGACTGTACGCTCTTCCAGTGAGATGATTCACACTATTGTATATCACTAATATTGACAATATATCACATTTCACAGCTTACAAACATATTCACATTATAGTACCAAATCCTTGCAACTATCCTGTAATTAAAGATTATAGTGCTTTTATTGTCCAGATGTCATGGTATTACTTCCATTAACATCTTAGAGAGGTAAGGTCCAAATGTTGGAAGTGACTTTTCAAGATCAGAGATTGTCTGTGCAACTAGACCACAAATTTGAGGAAGGTCTTCCTTGGAAGTCCTTTGCCATTCTGGCTTAGCAAATGGATGAAGTGAATGGCTGTAGTGGGAATTCTGGATTTATTCTCCTTCATTAAAAAGGGAATCAAGCACCTATCTTAAACAGGGACTAGAGTGCCTGTGGCCAGTAGGCATTTCCATGTCAACCAAGAAAGCATTGTTTAGTGCCAATGCATTTATTCTTTGCAGTTTTTGTAAGCTGTAGTGATTTAAGAGATGGTTAGCTGGAAGTTGGGGTTTTTTGGTTGTTGTTTTTATTTGCTTGTTTTTTTGTTTTGTTTTGTTTTTTTGCCAATAAAGAATTGTTGGTGAGATCATCACAAGTTGACATATTACTGCATAGCAAATGGGCAGGTTGTCTTGGGCTGTTCAAGTTAGGAACAACCACTTTTTGGTTTTGGCAGAGTGAGAAAAGAGTTTTCAAAAGGTTAAAAGATAAATTTTATGTGTATTTCATGCTGCTTAATAACTACTTTAACCTGCCAAGGTAGAGCTGAATTTCACTAATATCCTATTTAGTGGAGGACCAGCTGTGTCTAGAACTCTGTCACAAGCCATGAGGAATATTTTCTTTTTTAAACGACACATCATGATTTCTGCCAGAAGATGCTGAAAGTCTATCAGATATTAAGTCACTTGCAGACATTTGCAAAAACAATACAAGACAAAACATGATCCAGTGTTATATTTTAATACTGCCAGACATTGGATGAGTTGAGGAGGTAGTGGTCAGCTGCAGTAGCCAGAGAAGAAGGAAGGAAAGCTATCCTGCTGAACCTGCTCAGAAAGGGAACTCCCTGTTATGGGGAAACCCTTGGGAGAATCCAAAGGAGCATCGGGGTCTCTGAAAACCAGATACAAAACAAATCTTTCTCTTATAGGAATTGTTGGATAACCATTGCTCTTAAACAAAACAGTTCATGGTGATTGCCTTCTTTGCTGAAACATCCCCTGTTTTCTGAACAGAGAAAGACTAATGTGTGTAAATTCCTTTTTGAGTCCTGCATTCTGTTTCTGTGTGGGCTTTTTTGCACGATTATCTAATGTATTTAGAAAGAAACTCATCCCTTTACATCCCAAATAAAGAAAAAGAATATTGTAATGGGATTTCTCAATGGTGGTGGGGGGGTTGTAATTACATTTTATACCTTCTCAGAATCATGCCTTTAAGAAGATCATATAAAGAACAACACTCTACTCCTTTTTTTGTTGGAATGAGAGTAGTCCAGTAAGAATGCAGAAACTCAACTCTAATGCCAAGAGAGCTTTTTGGTGGTCTGCTCCCAGTCATTGAGCAAGCAGTGAGCCCGAGTCTAAGCACCTGTGAACGTTCCCACACTGAGGCAGAGGATTAAAAGCAGTAGGGTAATAGAGTATATAGGTATTAACCTATATATTTTTTGGAGGTTGAAATTGATAGGGAACATAGGGCAGAGGTGATTCCTTTGGCTTGTTTCTTGCTTTCCTGAAATTTCCGTCTTATTTGAGATGAAAGGAAGCCAAGTATGGTCTAGCTCAGAGATGGAGACCCTCCTAATTTGCCAGACCCTAAAACATCTGTTTCCTTAAACTCACCCAGCCAACCACAGCTGATGGGACAGGTTGAACACCAACACGGGTGGAGTGAATCTATTGTGTGGCCAAAGACCAATCAGATTGACTTTTTCAAGAAGTTAAACTAATAAACACAGACACAAAGGAAGTTCTATACTGACTCAAGATATTGAAAGAGACTAAAGAAAAGTCCAAGGACTCATGTTGTTGAACTCCTAGAAGATGCCCTGCTTCATATTTGCCCTTATGATAAATCCCTTTTTCTTAAACTTGCTGATTTGCAACAAAACCATCTCGAAGAGCCTATGCAAGTCTGTCTGCTGCTAAAGGAATTCAGATGGGAGGGAGCATAGGGGGCTGGAGGAATTATTTTCAGCTCAGAGTTCCTCTCAGAGGGAGGAATCCAGTGTCCCTATAAAGACTTCTATCATGGTTTTCTTTATTTAAGTTTCTGTGATGTACTGTATGTCACCTAATCAAATTTAAATAATAAATAAATACTAAAAAAAGTTTTTATCACTATATTTGTATTCTTATGGTAATATATGTTCATTATAGAATCCAGAAAAGCACAAAGAAGAAAATAGAAATAACATACCTCAAGCACTAAGCACCATCAGTATTTTGCTATTAACGCATATAGTCAGTTATATCACTTTCTACAAAAGCAGCATTGTGATGTATACACTTTTTTAATCCTTCCCCCCACTTAATATAATTGGAACACATCATTATGTAGTATTTCATCATAGTCTTAATTCCTTTATTGTTGGATGTTTAGGTTATTTCCAATTTTTTACTACAAAAAATATCCTAAAGTAGAAAATCCTAAAAGAATACTTTTAGAAAATATCCTAAGATAATCATCTTTGTCAAACACATAAGTATTTGTATGCACCTCTAATTATTTAGTCTATTGGATAACCTATTAGAGGAAGATATATTTCACATCAGCTCAAGGTAAGCTTTAGCGTGTTTCTAAATATTAAAGAAAAGGAAGAAAACATAAAAATTACCCATAGGTGTGGCCTTATAAAATTGGAAAACTAGGTTCCTTGTCCCCATTTTTGCCTATACCTAAGGACGACATGCCTTACTATCCTACTGAAGTCTGAAAAGGGGGTAGAAATGGTAGCAGCACTGTTTTGCAGCAGGAGGAAGGTGAGGGATTTATTTCCGTCATCAAATTCCAAAGGTACCAACAAATAGGGAAGGCCAATACCCAAAGGTGGCCATTTGAAACTGAAGATCCATGGCTTTATCCTCAGAGGCCTCCTTTGAATTTGGGCTCCTTTCTTATGTAACCAACATGCTCAACTCCAACCTACATGTCAACTTAGACTTCAAGAGAACAAGAGAAGAATAAAGAGGTGATCAGATATGCCTTATGAATCCCTCAATCATATGTTTTTATTTAGGTAAGAAATTTTTAAGGAATGAATGCCATTTAAGCCTATTAAGAAGCTTACTTGTTCTAACATAATGCACAAAAATACATTGGTGAATTATCAAGCTGACAGTGCACTTAGTAATGAGTGAGGATTAATGTCTTTGCAGAAATGTGATTCATGAATAAAAACGGATACAAAATTAAACTCTAGGCATACACAGTCATTTATAATCTTTAAAAAGAAGACCGTGCTGAGCTGTGAAGGATTTCTGCATAAGACCAAGGTGAGAGTTAGAGAAATAGGAGGCAAGAAGGGGTGTTGGTGGTCAGTTATTCTCATCTGCCTTTCTGAACAGTTGGGCTGCCGTGGCCCACTGCTCTCTGCCCTGCTCCTGGCCTTTAAGCCAGCCCAACACAACCACCCAAAGGTCAGCAACAAATGCCTCCAGATTGTTTGCGGTTAGACCTTCCTTATTTATTTCCAGCTATTCTTCTTCCAACACTATTTCCACTGGATTCCAAACTCTTAGTAATTATAGTGATTGTTATGGCTTGAATTGTGTCCCCCTAAAAAGACGTTGAAGTCCTAGCCCTGTGCCCATGGCCTTACTTGGAAATACGGTCTTTGCAGATGATCGAGTTAAGGTGACATCACACCCCAGGAGGGTGGGCCCTAATCCAGTGTGACTTTGTTCTCAGAAAAAGGAGAAATCTGGACACAGACACACATGCAGGGAGAACACCATGTGGACGTGAAGGCAAAGATCAGGGTGCTGCATCTATAAGCCAGGAAATGCCAAAGATGGCCAGCGAGCAACAGGGAGCTGGGGGAGGCAGGGGGCAGACTCTCCTTGCTGGCTCTCAGAAGGAACCAAACCTGCCAATACGTTGATCTTGGACATCCAGCATCCAGACCATGAAACCAAAATTTCAGTTATTTAAGCCACTCTGTTTGCAATAAGTAAGGGTGGCAGGGCTGGCTAACTAATACTATAACACCTCCTTACCCAGCGCTGCACTTGGCCCTCTGTCCTCTCTCTTCAGATTCCCAGGCTCCATCTGTCTCCCTAATCCTGACCCCCAGGAACCCATTCTCAGTCTGGCCACTAGTTCTGGTTCCTCTGGCCCAGACCCCCTCCCTCCTCCAGATATCTTTCCACCCTGAGCATGTGAGAGAGCAGGAGAAAGGGAGCCTAGAGGCTTAGGGTTTAGACAGTAAGGACCTGACAAAGGAGCTGAAATGAGCTTGAAAGCAGCCATTGAGCCTCTTCTGGTTTACAAGCTGTA
Organism: Nyctereutes procyonoides; assembly: GCF_905146905.1. NCBI lineage: Eukaryota > Metazoa > Chordata > Mammalia > Carnivora > Canidae > Nyctereutes > Nyctereutes procyonoides. The sequence goes on along the minus strand of NW_026575044.1, from coordinate 35,963,197 downwards.
GCAAAGAGAGGATTTAAGAGCTGGTTCTGCCACTGGGAGTTTCTAGAAGGCAGCAGCTCCTGTGCATCTGCAGTACAGCCACTTCTGGTGCAGGCTGGTGCCCAGGAAGGTGGGCCCTGCAGTCAGGCAGTCTACATTTACATCCTGACTCTCTCACATACTGGGCATGTGACCTAGTGGAAAGCATCCATCCGTGCCTCAGTTTCTCCATCTATAAAATGGGAACAATAATAGTCTCTACCTCACGTGGTTATTGTAAGGATTTAAAGAGTCTGTATATGCAATGCGCATGGCACAATGCCTGGTACATGGTCAGCAATATGCAAGTATTTGCTTTTTTGTTTTTTTTTATTCTGTAGAAGACCATATGTCCCAGTTTTCCTGGAACTATCTCAGCTTATACCTGTGGTTTTGGCATAATTACAGCACTACTGCCAACAACAATTGCCAACATCCCATCCCCCACTTGCCTCCCCACCCCAAATTCACTCTTAAAGTGATTCAGGGGGATCCCTGGGTGGCGCAGTGGTTTGGGGCCTGCCTTTGGCCCAGGGCGCGATCCTGGAGACCCGGGATCGAATCCCACGTCGGGCTCCCGGTGCATGGAGCCTGCTTCTCCCTCTGCCTATGTCTCTGCCTTTCTCTCTCTCCCTCTCTCTCTCTCTCTCTGTGACTATCATAAATAATAAATAAAAGAAAAAAATTTTAAAGTGATTCAGGATCACTCTCCAAATCAACAACATCTCTGATTCTGAAAGATGAGGTCATTTCTATGGCAGCCCCAATTCCTTGCCTTGGAATCTGGAAGTATTCCCTTCTTAGAGGAGAAAAGGCCAATCCTGAGAGAGTTGTCTTTGAGTATCCCCGTAAGGGCTACCATCCCTGGGGTGCTTTCTGTGACCAGACTGGGAATCCTGTACCTCTCCTCCCTGTCTGCCATCTCAAGTGCAAGACCCTGCAGGCCAGTCCTCTTAAGGATAATGATGGGGTCTTCATTATCAGCTGTGAAGGAGCCTGAGGGCACAAACTCCACACAAGGTGGGGTTCTATAGACAGAGACCTAATCCAGCGTACTGGGCAGACCTTTTGGGCCTTACTAGGAGACACTCACTTAAAATGCATTCTCTTTCCAGAGCCAAATTCTTTGGCTCCTCAAAAATCCTGCATTTTCTCTCACTTCTAATCTGCCTTTAATCTGAGTTGAGGCCTGACTCAAGTAACCATATACTCCACACTGGCCTCTTCAGTTCTTCGTTCCCTCAGCCTTCCTCATTCTCTTCCTCCCTTTTAATAGTGTTCATTGATCCATCTATTATGTGCCAAGACTGGTTCTATGTTTTGGGGATTCTGTGGTGAATAAGACAGAAAAAGTCTGTGCCTTTGTGGAACTAATATTTTCAAGGGGGGAAAGAAACATTAGACAAACAAATAAGTTAAGAAAAAAAGTGTGTATAACATTTTAGATCAAGGATCGGCAAACCTGTTCTGCAAAGGACCAGGTAGTAAATATTTTAGGTGCTGTAGGACTGGGTTGCCACCATGCAGCATTGCCACTGAGGTACCTAGTCAGCCGTAGGCAAATAAATGGGTGTGGCTGTGTCCCAGTAAAACTTAATTCATAAAAACAGGTAGCAGATCAGATAGGCCATGAGTCCATAGTCTGATGCTCCTGTTATATATAGCAAGTGACAATTCCATGAAAAAAATAAAGAAGGGTATATTGTAACTGAACGAAGAATAACTTAGGGTGGTTAGCAAAGCCCCTAGAGGAGCAGGCCTTTGCACTAAGCCTTAAATGAAGGAAGAAGCCATGGCTCAGATTATTCTGGGCAAAGGAGTCAGCTGATATAAAAACCCAAACAGAAAAATGAGCTTGGAATGTTCTAGAATGAGAAAGAAAGCCAGTGTGGCTGCAGTATATCAGGAGGAGCAACTGGAAAAGTACTGAGAAAGGGAGGCAGAGCCAAGGTAAGAACTTGGACTTTATTCTAAATGAGACAAGCAGCCATTAGAGGATTTTAAACAAAAGAATGACATAATCTGATTTATGTTTCTTACAAGTTCACTCTGGTTACTGTGTGGAGAATAAATGATAGGAGATAAGAAGTGACCACAGAGGCTTGTTTGTGGCCTGTAGGAATAGTCTCAGTGAGTCTGGTTTTTATAGCTAGGCCAAACTAGAACACCGGCTGAGAGTTTCCAGGAATCCCACTGTTTCAGTGAAGGCTTTTTGGTTGCAAGCGACAGAAGCCAATTCAGAATGACTTGAGTGAAAAGGGAATGTATTAGAAAGGAATGGAAAGCAGGTATCGAAAAATCAGCCCAGGGGGACGCCTGGGTGGCTCAGTGGTTGAGTGTCTGCCTTTGGCTCAGGTTATGATCCTGAGGCCCTGGGATGGAGTCTTACATCAGGCTCCCCGTAGGGAGCTTGCTTCTCCCCTGCCTATGTCTCTGCCTCTCTGTGTGTGTCCCTCATGAATAAATAAATACAATCTTAATAAATAGATAGATAGATCAATAAAAATAAAAATCAGCCCTGATAAGGATAGAAGTATAGGAAGCAGAGACTACTTAAATACAGAAAAAGGACTCCCATAAATGAGGAAATAAAAATTCCTAAATCGCTAAGATTCCTCAGAGTCCAGTTGGCTGAGCTTTTGCTGCAAGCAAAAAATAAAAAGGGGAGAGCACAGCACCTTGCCTTAAAATCTCAGCAAGAGTACACATGATGAGGGAGACGTGATCATTCTGGTAGGGAACTAAGGCGTCCTTACCAGCCAGGAGAATGGATGTTGGGTGGCCCAATTCCAGCAGAAACCTTTGAGATGCTTTTTCTGGTCTCAGTTTCTACTGAAGGGAAAACCACTTTTCTTCCTTTAATTGTTCTCTCATCATTAGGTCTAGTTCCCCTTAGAAAGAAGACACAAACTGGGCTAGAAAAACATGTCCTGCTTATCCACTTCCCCCCCGAGGCACACCACCCAGGGATCAATTTCCCTGAAAAGCTGCTTTGATCTGGAGAGTTAGAATCATGTGATCTGGAAATCAAGGTGCTCCACTGACGCCCCAGCCTCATGCATCAGAATCAGAACTTCAAACTGGCCATGTGGTTTCCAGTACAGCAAACATGCTCATTTTCTCCTCTGCGGTTTTGCCTGTGCTTTTCCCCTTACCTAAGACTCATCCAAAATTTCTTAAAATGTTTATCAGTACCATTATCTGCAAAGTACCGTGCTAAGCACAGAATAATCACCCTGGTGCTTTAAAGCAGTGCTTCTCAAATTTTAACAAACCACCCTGGGACCTTGTTAGAATGAAGAGTCTTGCTCCGTTGTTGGGGATAAGGCCTGATAGTCTGCATTTCTCACCAGCCCCCAGCTTTAGCTGATGCTTCAGGCCTGCTAGTCATGCATTAAGCAGCAATTCTGAAAGTAAGGTACTTGGTAATAATTTTCATTCAGTAATAATTGCTACCATTTGTGGTGTTTTGAATTTTACAAAGTAATTTGTAACTCTTAGGACAATTCTGAGTCACACAGTAGAAGTTATTATATCCACACTCTAAAAAAATCTTACTTTTCCCAACACCCACACACACATACTCACTCACACATTCACACAAACACATTTCTATATACATGGCTTCTCTGAACCATTTTATTATTTTATTTTATTTTACTTTATTTTTGAACCATTTTAAAATAAGTTTCAAATGTCATGATACTTTACGCCTAAATACTTGAAAGAGTATCTCTTGAGAAAAAGATACTATCTTGCTTAATCTCAACAGCACTGTCAAACATTAAGACATTTAACATTGACACTCTAATATCTAAGATACAGTACATATTTGAAGTTGCCTCATTGTCCCCAAAATCTCCTTTACAGCTGGGTTTTCCGTCTTTGGATTCAAGATCTAATCAAAGATCACACGTGGCAGTCAGTAATATGCGTATTGGTCTCCCTCTTGTTTTTAGTCTCTTATGATAATATATTTTTTTGCAGATTCTGGGAATGTTTTTATAGATTGTCCTATGATCTTGATTTGCCTGATTGTTTCCTCATGATTAGATTCAGGTTGAACATTTTTGATAAACAATTACATAAATAATGCTCTCTACTTCTTGTTAACATTATATTAGGGGGTTCATGGCATCAGTTTCATTCATAATTGGCCATGTTAAGTTTTAATGGCTCAGTTAAACTGGTGTCCGGCAGATTTTTCACTGAGAGGATATTTTATCTCCGCTGTAATTAATAAATAATATATTGGCTGATGCTTTGAGATCTCTTCTTCCATTAGGTGTCACATATTTCTAAACCATTTTATTTTTAAATAAATATAGATACACAGGAGGCCGCAAAAAATAAAAAGTATAGAGAGGTCTTGTGTACCCTTCAACCCACTCCCTGCAAAATTAACCCCGTGAGTAACTATAGTACACCACTAAAACCAGGAACCTGACATTGGTACAATTCATGGAGTTCATTCACTTTTACACTCATCTGTGTGTTTGTGTGTATATAAGTCTAAGCAATTTTATCAGGTGTGTAGCTTTGTGTAATCACCACCACAACCAAGATCTAGTGATGAACTAACTGATATTTATAGAACATTCCTTTACCAGTAATGGTACAATATATAATATTTTCAAGTGCACAGGAAATATTCAACAATATAGACCATGTTATGGTGTTAAGATCTCAATAAATTTTTTAAAATGTTGAAAACATGCAAAGCATGTTAAATTAGAAGGCAAATAAATTAGAAAGCAATTAAATAAATAGATCTGGAAATTTCCCAAATATTTTGAAACTAAATAGCACATTTTTAAATAAGTCATTGGTCAGAGAAGAAATAACAAAAGAAATTTGAAATCGTTTGACAAGAATAAAAATTAAAATTCAGTATATCAAAATTTATGGGATATGGTCACAACGGTCCTCAGAAGAATTTATAGCATTAAATGTTCATATTAGAAAAGAAGAAATGCCATAAGTAAATTGTCTAAGCATCACCCATAAGAACCTAGAAAAAGAAGAGCAAATTAATCTTAAGTGTAGCGCAAGGTAATAATACAAATAAGAGGAGAAGTCAATGAAATAGAAAACAAAAGAGCAATAGAACAAAACCACTAAAACTCAAAACTAGCTCTTTTAGAAGATAACAAAAGTAAGAAACCTCTGGACTGATGAAGAAAAAGAAAGACACAAATGGTCAATATCAAAACTATCCCTGCATACTCAGGGAACTAAAAGCATAATCAGGGAATACTATGAAAAACTTTGTACCAGCACATTCAACAACTTAAGTGACATGGTCAAATTCCTTGAAAAACACAAACTACCAAGGTGCATGCACTCCAGAAAGAATAGATAACATGACTAGCTTTATATTTATTGAAGAAATTTAATTTATCCTTAAGATGTTCCTGAAAGGAAATTCTACTGGTGATTTCTATCAAATGTTTGAGGAAGAAATAAAACAAATTGTACACGAACTGCCAGAAAATAGAAGTAGAAGAAGTATTGATACCAAATATCTCTAATATCAAAAGTGAAGAGTTTACAAGGAAGGGAAATTGTGGATTAATATTTCTGTGAGCACAGACACAAATCCTAAAATAAAATTTTAGTATTCAAACCCAGCAATATATAAGAATGGTAATGCATTATGACCAGGTGGCTTTTATATCAAAAAGGCAAGGGTGGCTTATGATTTGGAAATCAAATAATATTATGTAACATAATAGCAGACTAAAAATGGAAAATAGTATTATGATCCTATAGATGCTGAAAAAAAACCATTTAAGAAAATTAAACATCTGGGGCACCTGGATGGCTTAGCCAGTTGGGCATCTGCCAACATGCTCAGGTCATGATTCCAGGGTCCTGGGATGGAGCCCCACATCAGGCTCCCTACTCAGTGGGGAGACTGCTTCTCCCTCTCTCTCTACTGCTCCCCCTGTTTCTGCTCTCTTGCCCTCTCTCTCAAATAAATAAATAATATTTTTAAAAGTAATATTAAACATCCATTTATGATAAAAACTTCAGCAACCCAAGAATAGAAAGAAAATAACTTAACCTGATACCCCTTATTTAAAAACCTAAGCTAACATCATACCTAATGGCAAAGGACTTAAGGATTTTCCCCCTAATTAGAAACAAAGCAAGATGTCCATTCATCCAATTTCTATTCAACATGCTGGCCTTGACCTCCACAATAAAGCAAGAAAAAGAAATAAAATGCAGGCATAACAGAGAGAAAGAAGTAAAATTCTGTATTAATAGAAAACATGATCTTTTATGTAGAAAATCCTATAAAAAGTACCATAAAGCTATTACCAGGGTTTTAGGCCATAAGGTAAAAAAGTGAAAGTAGAAAAAACATGTTAAAACTCAATAATAATAAGAAAACCTAATAGAAAAAAAAAATAGGCAAAGGATTTGAATAGCATTTGGACAAAAAAGATATGTTGGTAAATAAGCACAGGAAGAGATGTTTAGCATAATTAGTCAATTGTCAAGGAAATGCAAATTTAAACCCCAAAGAGGTAGCACTACACACTCCCGCCCACTAGAGTAGGGAAAATTGAAAAGATTGACACCACCTACTGTTGGCTATGTTGCGGAGAACCAGGAATGCTCATGCAACGCTTGTGGTAATGCAAAAAGTATAGTTACTTTGGAAAACTGTTGAGCAATTTCCTATAAAGTTAAACACATACGCTTGGCATTTGATTCCACAACCCTACTCTTAGATATTTATCTACCTAGGGGACATGAAAATACAAAGGCATGTAGGTAATTGCTTATATAACAACATTATTCATAAAAACAACAAACCAGAAATAAATCAAATGACCATTAACTGGTAAATCTATAAACTTAATTGTGTTTTATGAAGAAATAAAGGAATAATACTCATCAGTAGAGTGAACTTAATTGTGGTTGTAGCTATCCAATAATACATTTGTTAAAACAGAAGGAATGGTACACTCAAAATTGGTGTTTTTTTGGTATGAAATTTAAACGTCAATATGGCTACTATCTAAAATATATGTAAGTACATAAAAATATATGTGTATATATTTAGAAGTTAGGAGTGGATTCAAAGCTGAAGTTGTAGAATTTTACAATACAAAGCAAGGACAATATTTGAAACCATGAATTCTGTATGAATTGTGAATGCAGGGCAACAGCAGTAATATCCTCATCTTTTACAAATGAGGAAACAGGGTCACATATATTATATGATTTGTCCACAGTTATACAGGCATTTTAAAAATCCATAACAAGTATCCCACTATTCCATTACTATATATGAATAACTATGCATAAATTACATACACAATGGAATTGTAAAGGGGTTGGTTCCACCAGGTAAAAAGTCAAGTCACGATTCGCTTACCTGTTGTGACCCACCCAGCTCTGTATGCTATCTCTACTGGAATTAAAACAAAAATTATTTTTTATATTCCCTGTATGATGAACAAGGGGTAGTGGAAGGGGAGGTGGGTGGGGGGATGGGGTTACTGGATGACAGGCACTGAGGGGGGCACTTGATGAGAGGAGCACTGGGTGTTATACTATGTGTTGACAAATTGAACTCCAATAAAAAGATATACAGGGATCCCTGGGTGGCGCAGCGGTTTGGCGCCTGCCTTTGGCCCAGGGCGCGATCCTGGAGACCCGGGATCGAATCCCACGTCGGGTTCCCGGTGCATGGAGCCTGCTTCTCCCTCTGCCTGTGTCTCTGCTCCCCTCTCTCTCTCTCTGTATGACTATCGTAAATAAATAAAAAAAAATTTAAAAAAAATATACAAAAAAAGAAGAAGAAGAAGAACACAGAGGAGCCTATTTTTTCCCCAAACAATAAAAAAAAATTAAAAGGCCACAGATAAGAAATGCTGATCAAAGATTTTTCTCTCTTTCTCAATGTTCATTTTGTACAGATTATCTCTCTTACCCATGTAGAAGTATACATGCATAGAAACAATATCTGGACCCATACAGTCCTCAAAAGAATAAGTAATTAGGTAGAGGTGAGTATTATTTGGTGGTTAGGGACAAGGGAGTAGTGGATAAATGAGGGAATAATGAAAGAGAGAATCCAGAGACACATGGAAGATTGAGGGTGGGTAGTAACATGACCAGGAAAACCCAGAATATCTGTGATCCTTAATTGTCTATTATTTTGTCATTTGATAGAGTTAAATTTGCTGTCTCAAAGGCTTTTTAATTATTAACTCTGGGGCTACCTTTGCATTTACAGATATTAATAAATTCCTTACACTAATTATCCAAAAATTTACACAGATTAAACAATAAACATTAACTTTCTGTGACCAAAACAATTACCAGGGCTCAGGAAAAGAACCTGCACAAAAGCATTAACTCAGCAGACAGAAGCATGTCTGCTCTTATAGATTTACAGGCAGCATTCAGCACAGATTAAAATGCAGGCAAAATGAACACACACTAGGAATGTGACAAATTTTTATGCAAGTATAATTTTATTCCAGAGAGGCAACAATTCTTTTTTAAAATGAAATGACTAAAAAAATCTAGCGAAGGAGCTAGTAATAACTACACCACTTCTCATATTTCTTTTAAGAAATTAAATTAAAGCATTTTTCATTTTGATGGCAAAAAAAAAAGAAAAAGAAAAAAGAAAAGTACAAATGTCCTAAAAACAAGAGTATTTTTGGTTTTTGAAACAGTAAGCAAGATCTCTCCCTTTTCTACAAAGATTCACTTCCCGTGTGCAGCTTTGCCATTATGGAATATACGTGTTTTTATAGTTGTTAAAAACCCATGAATTTTGGGGCTCCTGACAGGGACACTAAACTGTTTTTAACGATGGTGGCATGAACAGTAAAGTAACTGGAGATGGTATATGCCATACTGCATAAAATAGATCATAATATCATCAACTTGGATATTAGAATGGAAACTTACGTGAAGATCAATGAAAATAGTAGGCTGCAGTAAAAAGCATAGCAGTTGCTGAGAAAAATCAACTTAGAAGGGATCTTATGGTTTGAAGAACAGATAACTACAGCGCAACTGAACTGCCAAGTCCCCACCGCATTTGCAGCCGGGAATGGGCAGCGGGAGAAGGGAGAACGTGGTCTAAGAAATGGTGTTCATGGAACCGGCTCTACAGACATGAACCTGTAGCTTCTTGTGGACGCTGTGGCTCCAGTGGGTGACATCTAGGACTAGGGATTCTGGCGATCGGCAGGCATGTGTAGGGTATGGAGACATACCTACAAAACCCTAATTGAAGCATGCAAGTGATTCTTCTTGGGAAATGAAATTAAGTTATAAACCAAGGCAAGGACAAAATGGGATGGGGGGGCAACGTGGGGGAGTGGAGGAGACATGGCAGGGGGATACATTTCCAGATTTCCCACTTCATGCCGTGGCTGTCTTGCTCCATTACTTCCTATGATGAGCAAGTGCTTTAGGGGCCAGTTTTTTCTGCAGCAGGTCAATGTTCTCTGTAAAGAGAAGCAACAGGAAGAGGGCAATGGTTTTGTGCTGTGAAGGAAAAATACAGAAAGCTGTGAAAGAGAAAGACCGAGAATAATATTTCTTAGGAGCTCTTCCCTCCTGTAGCTTTTTTGTACTCGCCAAACATTATTTCAAGGACAAACAGTTGTCCTTTCATGGAGCTCAACTAAAGGAGCATGATATTTCGGGTGGAAAGAGGGAGAGAGAGATTTAATTCTTTTCCTCATGTAGATATAAAGAGTGTATTTGACTCCATAAACAATTACTTGTTGCTTATCATTTTTATATGGGACACAAGCCATTTGTATTATTTACTTACAAGGGCTTAGAGACAAAGCTACCAAAGGAAACATAGTGAGTAGTTACTAAAATGGGCATGTGAGAAAGCAAATGAAAATTCAATCTCAGAGAGACTTAATAGCAAAAAAAAAATAATAATAATAAAAGATAAGCTCAGGTAGTAAATGGAAGGAGAGGGAAAACAATAACATTAAAAAGAGGAAAGACTTGCTTTAAGTATTGCTCTAAGGGGAGTTCACCAAGGTAGAGTCTGGAAGAGCTAAATATTACTAACAGCCTTCAACTTCAGGATAAATAGGTAATATAATAATCACATTTGTCTTCATATTGCACTTTCCCTCAAAGGGTTTCAAAGCACCTCACATACATATTGGAAAATAAGCTCCCGACCACAGGAGCGGCTAAACATTAGAACAAGTTGCCAAGGGAGCTTGAAGCATCTGTTTTGGAGGTCCTTAATTTGGAGTGGCTTCCTATTTATCTGGAATTGTTATGGGCCATTGGTTTTTCAAGTGTTAGCTTGCATCCAAATCACTTGGAGGGCTTGCTAAAACAAGGATTTTTGGGTCCACCCCCAGAGCATTGTATCAGTAGGGCCGGGCAGTGGGATGGGTTGGAGAGTTTGCATTTATAACAAATTCAGAGTGAGGCCATGGCTGTGGTTCTAAGTACCACACTGGTTTATACATGGATCTGTCTGATGATGGTGATGACCACCCTCCATTGCACTCTGACTGTGTGCAGATCACGTACACTCTATTTGGTGAGCACCCCCTTCCTTCCTATTGCAGCCAAGTGTAAACCTGCAGATGAAAGATATTAAGCTAATACTCCAGTCATTCAGCAAGTAGGGAGCAGCGTTGGTATTCCAACATGAGTTGACCTGAATTTGGGCCCGTCACTCTTAACTGCTCTGTTATGGTGTCTAGTGGTGGAGATACGAATGATCTCCAAAAAACTGTGTACCACTTACAAGTTTTAGAAATCACACAGGATGCAGGAAAAAAGTACAAGCACAAAACTTAAAGAAAGTAAATGTTTCTCTGCAGCGTCCTAATTTTTAGGTCCCTCCTTTGGTAGGTAAGGCCACAATCTCTACTCTAGGTATTAGTTATGAACTCTACCTCTGTAAGCCAAGTACCAGCTGTCCCTTCATTCTCCTTTTCAAGCTTCTCCCCACTCCTGGCACCACCAAAAATTAAAATCCACTGATACAAAACCATGTTAGAGTGATGCAGATTTCATAAGAGATGGTGGGCAGGGTTCACCACACCCCTGACCCTCCCCCACTGAAGCCTGGTCCCATTTGCTTCCCACTCTGGGATTCTTTTCTTTTTCTCCAGTCTGCATGTTATTACCCTGCTTTTAATATGTATTTCTTTCCTTCCTGAAAATGGTCACCTCCCAGGTATCTCCAGATCCTGGAAGTTGCTTTTACCCAATGCTTGGCTTATGAAAGCATTTTCTTTTCCATAGTGGTCTCCCCACAAACAAATTTTCAGTCAGCTGCTTGAGATAAAATATTCTGCATATCGTTATGTATAGAACTGCTTCCTAGAGACCTTAGAGAACTCCTTACCATCTAGTAATTTCAAATGGACGGTTTACACATTCTTAGATCTGTACTCTTCTAGATCAACTACATCCTAGATCTAGAAAAGTGTTCAGATTGAGATATGTTGAAATCGCAAATTCAGAGACTTACTATGAAAAGAAAAATATAAAATAGCTCATCGATAATTTTTTATATTGATTAAGCATTAAAATGGTAACATTTGGGATATACTTAGCTACATAAGATACCAAGATAAATTTCATCTCTCTTTTTACTTTTGTTATCATGACTATCAGTAAATTTAAAATTACAGATGTGACTAGCATTACATTTCTATTGGGCAGGACTATTGTAGATCCTATAGGGAATTAAGCAAACTGACAAGAGGAGGCTATATAAGGTTAGCTTTTTCTGGAAGTTAGTGCACTGAACAGTTCTTTATCTGCAAAACAAAACCAATGAAACAAACAAAAAACCCAGAGAAGAGCTACAATATACTTATTTTCACCTGGCAAATATCAAAAACTGCAGTCTTCAAGGGCTTCAGTGGATTAGGGTCAGCAGACAGGACTGTGACTTAGGACAATACTTTGTACACTTGCTGTAGCACTTACAGTATATGCCTTACGTTGCATGGCATTGTATAGTATTTGATAAATTAGCAAGTGAATGAATATCTTCCTTATCTGGACTATAGCATTTTGGTAGCAAGATTTATGGATTTTATTCATTTTCCTTCATTGCACAGTGCCTGATGCACAGCAAGGGCTCAGTAAATATTTGTTGAAGGAATGGCAGCTTGGGGGTGTTGGGGAGTAAAGTGGGTGACAAGGCACAGGACTGCACCACCGGGGAATATTTGGTTTGGCTAAATGCAAACATAGTCCAAACTAACAAATTCGCCAAAGAGGGCCCTGGCCTCATCATTCTTAAAGCCATAGGTCGGGGCTTTGGTTGCACCTTATTTAATTATGAAATGTGCTATTCAGCATGCAATTTAATGTTTGTGGCACATTCTCCAGGTTGCAATTTGCATAGCAGGAAATGAGTCCAGAGTGTACATTTTTGTGAAAGATTTCAGAAACTCTAAAAAGAGACCTGAAAATTACAATATCTGTGAATCCCTTGGTGCTAACTGCAAAGAAAGAAAACGCAGGCATTTAGGAATTTAACGAACATCAACAAGTCAGCAGTGGACAATCCAGTACAGGCTAAATGGAGTGTTTCCACAGATGCTTACACTCTTCCCCAGTTCTCTCTTCTGTTTTCTCTTAATTCTAGCCAAATTTAAAGAATAAAATTGACACAAATATAGCAGAGAGATCAAGGTCAGAAAATAGAGGTTTTTATTTAGCAACAGCAAGAACACAAGCATTTTGCAAGAATAAGAAATAAAGAAAAAAATAGTTCAGCTTCTACAACAGGCAGGCCAAGCATGTGCTTCAGGTATCAGCAAATACAGGGCACAAGAAAGACTTTCTTTCAAGGATAGGATATTTCATATAAAAGAATACCCAAGTAATCATTTGGGGACATATAAAAAGATGAGAAACTCAACAGACTTAAATATCATCCTTAATATATCTTAGTATTGTTTTATTTTGAATTGAATATGCTGATGTACACCAAAATCCTAACAGCTCTTAGATCTTAATCCGGACCTGGGAGAGTCCAATTGCAATATGATGTATTTTCCACACTTGGAAATACTGTGGGTCAATTCACGATGTCCAGACAATAGTTTTATGTAGTGCAGTTAAGTGGAATATGGTCATCATGACACCAAACCCCTTTAAACATGAAACTTTGAATTGTCTCAGCAGGGTTGGCCCCCAAAATCCATGGTTAAATTGTTAGATAACATATTTTGTCACCACTGATGGTTTTTTTTTTCTCTTGAATATAGCCAAGGAAAACTGGATGCTGAGACCATAAAAAATATCTATAGCAGGGGGAGTTTCAGGGTAGCAAAACAATTCTTTATGATTCTATATTGGTCCACACATGTCAGTATACATTTGTCAAAACCCATGAATGCACAACAATAAAGTGAACCTTGTGATAGTGACAGGTGAAAGTTACCTTATCAGTTGTAACACAAGTACCACACTGGGGTGGAATGTTGTTGATGGGGAGGTTGTGTGTGTGGTGGGGTGCGAGGTATGTGAGAACCCTGTACTTTTGTTCAATTTTGATATGAACCTGAAACTTCTAAAAAACAAAGCCTAATAAGTAATAAATATTTTATATTTTATATCTGCCTCTATCTGTCTATGTATCCGCCTCAGGTTGAAAAACATTTTTTACTTAGTGGGAGCTTTCTGTACTAAAAATGATGATGGAAGATAAATAAGATCGTATTGGTGGTGTGGCATCCAACATAAAGAAAGGAAGAAAGAAACCTCACCGACCTCACAGACCTGGGGACAAAAAAGAAATCTTAAAGAAGGAAAGAAGTGGGGGTGGGTGGAAAGAGAGAGTGGGAGAAGGGAAGCAAGAGAGTGCTGCCGAAATCCCTGGGAAGTGGTTGACCTGAGGTTCCACCTTGCTCACAGTTGGGATGTACAGGCATGCAGTCTAGTAGTGGAGGTGGTGATTGCTATCTATCATGTGAGATCCAGGATGATGGGATTAGTCAAGTCATGGCCACTCAGAGAGTAGCCTAGGACTAGTTGAGTACAATATAATAAATGAGACATTTAAAAACCAGCCAGAAGAGAAAGCATCTAATATGTTGCTTGCCCATAAGAGAAAAAGACTAAAGGGCATCCCGGGTGGCTCAGGTGCTGCCTTCGGCCCAGGCCGTGATCCTGGAGTCCCAGGATCGAGTCCCACGTCAGGCTTCCTGCATGGAGCCTGCTTCTCCCTCTGCCTGTGTCTGTCTGTCTGTCTGTCTCTCTCTCTCTCTCTGTCTCTTATGTATAAATAAATAAAATAAAAAAAGACTAAAAATGCAAGGGAACAAAAATAGTAATAGTATCAATGAGGAGTGGGATCTCAGATACCAGCAACAAAAATCTATCTAAATCCATTATTACGAATAAATATATCAAAATAGGGGAGTTGGTACCACTGCAGGGGATAATTTTTTAAACAAGCTGCTGGTGGCATTTTTTTCTTTTCTTTTTTTCTCTTTGGCATGATGAGATGCTCTCAGGTAAAAGAAATTTTGGGCTGAATATCAAGAAAAAAAAATTCCTGACTGTGAGAACTATTGGATTACAAAGTAGTCTCTCAAGGGAAGAAGTAGAAACTCCATCTGCACTGCTCTGGGAATAGGTTTGTTAGTTAAATTGTACTCCTTTTCTTAGTTGACTGCTTGACATTTCAGCAACAGAGCCAAATAATTCATGGGTCAACTAAGAAGAGTGCTTATTATAATCATCTTTTTCAATCTCCACCAACAGCAGTGAATTAGAAAAAAATATATATAGTTACTATTTTATTCTGTGTGATAAAGCCTGTCAGGTTTTTACAGGATGAAATCTGTTCTTCACTACTCTTGGTTTGCTTCTTGAATGATCGCTGATATCCATAAAAAGGAATGTCTTGGCAGCATTTGAGAGTAGACTAGAAATAATGAAGAGGGATTGTGTCCACTGCTTGTACAAGACTGCTAGTAGAATCTTAACCATCCTTTCATTTTCAAATAATAACCTTGCTGATAATAAACTAGATTAAAGCCAACAACAAACCAAATGACTTTTAATATTCTTGGAAGCAGAAAGGAAAAAACAACAGTTAAAGTAAAAGGAGGCTTGCAGAGAATCAATAAATTAAGAACTGTAGATTGTGACATTATTATCCTGTAAATACTCCTTAGTGGTTCTTCCAGGATCTCTTCAAACAAAGAAATAGAAAATTAACAAAACCCCATCCAACAAACACAGTAAAGGTGAGATCCTAGTTTCTGGGCCTGGAGAGGAGCCCTGGGCAATCCCTTCAGTATTTTCAGCCCCTAACATCTTTAATAGAGTTAGAGGTAGCTGTCGAGGGCAGCCTTGAAAGGCACAAGAGGCTAAAAAGAATCCAAAATGGACAGTGCACAATTTGGACATGGTACCAGGCAGCCACTCTTAATACCCCATACATAGAACCCATTTGCCACTGCATAAATATAAGTTTTAGATGGTTATGGGCACTTGTGACATCTCCTTTGCCCTACCTGTGACCTCTCTGTAGTTCTAGCCATGGAATGTCTGATCATTCATGATTGGCAAGTATCAAGAATAGTCCCTTCCTGAGAGCAGATGAGGATCAGCTAGCTTTCACCATGTAGGTGGGCATGCTCATTTAAAAGACACATGCCAGTTTGGGATTTAGTTAATTACAATCAGAATGTTCATTCTCTTGGATTGAAGCACATTTAGGTCTAGAACCATGATGCTAGTTACGAAGATGTCATTGTGTCTTACACTAACTGCTGGAATCCTAAGGATGGAAACCTAGGCAGACTCCAGGAGGGTGCCTGCATATTCACTCTATCTCCTTTTGGGAAATTCACACCATTTGAGAGGGAAAACATTGACTTGAGTATCAAATGTTCACTCACCCATTTGAGCAGTCAGTAAATAATTACTCATTGGGAATTCAGAGGTAACCAAAAGAACAATAGTCCTTGCTCTTTAGGAACATCAGTTTTTGAGTCTTTGCTCTATTACCAATCACATCCAAGACTAGGGCCAAAGTAAGTCTTCTGAAACTCAGTGTTCTCGTGGGGAAAGTGGGGCTATTAACACCTATCAAGGAGTGTGGCTCTGAGAAGGAGTTATACATGCATAGACAATGCCTGAGCACTTCACAAGTACTCAGTAAATGGCCTCTAAGCACCTGTTCATGCTTTCAGCTCTCAACTATTTTGCTATTTGTATGCACTTTACTAATTAGATTTCAGGGTTATCTGATTAGTAGACTATAAAAGCAAGGACTGGGACACCTGGGTGGCTCAGCGGTTTACTGCCTGCCTTCAGCCTGAGGCATGATCCTGGAGACCCGGGATCAAGTTCCACATTGGGCTTCCTACACAGAGACTGCTTCTCCCTCTGCCTATGTCCCTGCACCTCTCTCTCTATCTCTCATGAATAAATAAATAAAATCTTAAAAAAATAAAAGCAAGGACTGTCTAAGGACCAATCTTCCTATACAGTGACATCTCTGTGAAACAACCTTAGAAGGAGCCAAAAGGACATATAATCACAATGAATGTGTCAAAAACAACTTTTATGGGTGTTAAACTATCTCTTCCACTTTTGTTGAAGAAGCCATATAAAACTGGGGTTCAATAAAGCAAAAGTCATCCATGACATAAGAAACCACAATTAAATTATTCTTTAGATTCATCAATGTTGGATTCTACACATAGTGAGGATTCTACACATAGTAAGGTTATATTAGCTCACGTAAAATATATAAAAGAATATAAAAGCACTAGGAATGCCGAGATCATCTAATTCAGCTTCTTTACAGATGAAACCTGTGCCAATATTGATGAAGTAAAGCTAGCACAGCTGGTAAGGGACAAGGGACTGGACCAGAAATGTCCACTTATAATTTCTGATAATGTCCCTTTCATCTTCATAGTTGTAAGAAATACATAATTTTGAAATATTTATTTATTTGAGAGAGAGAGTGCATGAGTGCAAATGAAGGGAGGGGCAGAAGAAGAGAATCTCTCAGACTCCGCACTGAGCACAGAGCCCTTCTTGGGGCTGGATTTCATGACCCATGAAATCATAGCCTGAGCTGAAAGCAAGAGTGGGCCCCTCAAGCGACTGAGCCACCCATGTGCTCCAGAAATATATTTGACACTGCAAAGTTAATCAACTATATTCCAGACACTATTCTAGCCACTGGGAATAGTGTCTAGAATACAGTTTAGTGAGGGAAGACAGGTAATATAGCAAAGATCCTGTCTATTTTTTGGATCAGTGAAGAGTCCCCACGGGACTATCATTCAGTTGAAGCCTAAAGTATGAGGCTGGAAAATGGGTTAAGAAAGTGGGGAGGAGGAAGTAGGGAAGGAAGAGGAATTGCTAAGCTGAGAGGCAGAAAGTGTGGGGTTAAGGGAAGGCCGGGAGGGGAGGGTGGAGAGAGATGACGCTCAAGAGATGAATTAGGAAGGGCTTGGAAATTCAAAGTAGAGTTTGGGAGTTACCCTAAGTGTTATGAGAAGACTTGGAGAAGTTCTAGTAGAGAAGTTGAAATGATAATGCTTGCATTTGGTATGGTCAGTCTGGCTGCAACATGGAGAAACAGTTGGAGAAAACAGCAGAGGTGGAGGGCTGTTAGGAGTCATGGATGAACTGATGTGGTATGAAGATGAAATGAACCAATGTGAGAGGTATTCGCAAGGCGAAAGTGGGGCTGGGGACTTGATAATTGGATGTGGGGGCAGTGACGAAATGGGAAAAGTCAGGACTTATTCAGGGGCAACACGGGGGACCCATGCAGAGAGAGATGGAGACAATTAGGGAGCACCCAGAGTCACAGGGCAGGGAGGGGGGGTGTAGAATTTAAGATACTACAAGATACATATATCTTGTCCCACAGACTAGGAGATTCTGAACACAGAACCCGCTCTGCAACACCATCATCACCTGGGAAAGATAATAAAAAAATGGAGATGCGAAACATTTTACCAGACATTTGGAGGAAATGCAAATTTCCTAGAAAGATATTTGCAATCCGAAGCAAATCCTCGGGCAGATGGAGCTAGGGGAGCTGGAGGTATGCTCCCCAAGCAAAACTCCGGTGGTAGTAAACACACTGGGTAAGTGACAAATGCATTGGGATGTTGTGAAAGATGTGTTTGCAGTTGGGCTCGGAGAGCACAGAGAGCCATACATGGATTAGGTGCACCTGTGCGTAGCACAAAACACTTCAAAACAAAACAGTGGGGCCTGCTCTGTCACCAGAGGGGAAACAAATGACAAATGGAAGCTTCAAAATTGCCCCAAGACTTTAACACTTACACAAACGCTGATAATGTGGCCTGTGCAAATGACCCCTTCGCTTTTCCCTCCAGCTTCCGGTCAGCATACGTCCTATTTCTGAGTTTCTCCAACACTGGGAAGAAGCAGGTGCAGCCTCTTTGACCAGCTTTGCCGACCAGGACTCTGCTTCTGCCCGCCCCCCACACCATGTCACCCCTGTTTCTTCAGAGAAAAAAAGCTTAATCTTTCCAAACGTTCAACCCCTCTGCTCTTCCAAAGCTCTAAAACACAAATCTTTTGTGAAATTACTCAGTACCAGCTTGTCAGAATGACTCAGGATTGGTGTCTTAGGTACGATTCCTCTGGGAGCAGACCTGGAGACAACAAGTGGGATGTGTATGGGAGGAAGGAAAGGACACTGCAGGGGAGTAGGGTGGTGTGGTGAGGTAAGGAGGGGCAGGGAGCCAGAGAGAGGGTGTATTATCAAGCCAGCTGCCACTGCAGGTGACTGGCAATTAATCAGAATGATCTCATGTAAAAGATGAAAGAGCTAGGGTATTTATATATCAAATGTATACATCAGTCACGGGTTGAGGACTTTAGGTGGGTGTGTGGGTGGATGAGGGTTGTTAATTCTCATGTATTAAGCCAAGTGTTAAGAGAAAGCCCTCAGGCAAAGAAATACAGATCCTGGCAGTGGGAGGTCCAGAGTTGTACAGAGAAGGGGTAAGGATGAGGAGATATGAGCGGGACCCTGATAGTGTCTCCTAGAGTTAGCAACAGAGTGAGCTTCCCAAGTTGGGGGTGGAGGGAGGTCTCAAGATAGACTACAAGGTCATTGACAACAGATACACACACACACTCACACACATCCACCAGCAGAGATGTGTGACTTCAAGGCTTATTGAAAGCAGAAGAAAGCCATTTTATCATTGCAGCAAGGAGAGAGACCAGGCAAGAGAAAATAGACAAAAAAGATTTCATCCAAGGGGGTTCTGACAACATCTTTGAGGTCATTTGACAGAAAGGCAGTTCCATCTGAGTGCTAGCAGGTTCCTGAGAAATAACAGAAGAAGAAAAAAGCGTTGGTTGAACTTGCTTGTCAGGTGCTATCTGACCATTTGGCATGTCTTAGTACCTACCTTGGCACTTCAGGTATACCTCGAGTGATAAACATAAAAATTACAATCCAAATATGGTGAAAGTGGTCAGTGAAGGACAAACAAGTCCGAATATATAAACTTTAGTGTTGAATCTCTTTACAGGAGGCTCAGATCTATAAGGATTAATGACCCGAATCAGTATGCCAAAGCATCTTTTCAGTTTCTTAAAGAAAAATTAGGGTGAGGTATTTTAAGAAGATAATCAGGCATTCATAAGAGGCTGGTTCTGAGATTCAGAAGTCCTGGAAAGCAATCCCTAAAACCTAGATCCCAGAGGATGGCATTTTGAGTACTGCATCTGGGAGGAAGCATATCACTCTGTAACAGCTGGACAGGATCTCATGAAGAAAGAGCACAATATTAACCAGCCTAGGATCTCCCCGCCACACCCCCCACCCAAGACCTTATGTCTCCCATTTCACATTTCACAGACAATCCATCTGCTTAGGTATCTATGCAAACCTCTGCTGGCAGAAGTGAAAGCCCACAGACTCCTAAGAAGAATGGAAACATGTGGTCCATGGGGCCTAGAGAAAAACCTGACAGATGTGTCAGTGTGACTAAGCCTATACCGAATATCTGATCTTTGTCTACCCTTGGTTCAATTTAAGAGCTTCCTAAGAGTGACTTAGAGACGTGGGCCTTCTGTACTAATTTTAAACACATTCCAACAAGGCTAGAATGACAGTATCACATGGTGGTTGAGAGCAGAAGCCCTCAAGTATATTTACAGGTATATTTAGTTCAGATCCTGGCTCTTCCCCTTACCGATGACCAGGGCTTAAATACTTTCCTCTTTAAGTCTTCATTTTCTCATCTAAAAATATGAATGAGAATAATATTTACGTAATAAAGCTGTGAGGAGTAAAGGAGCTAGTGAATAAAGCACAGTACCTGGCAAGGAGCCAATACTCAGTATCATTTAACTAGCACACCAGGAGTAATGATGGCACCGGTGGGGGTGATGGTGACTGTGTTGATGGTGATCATAGAATAAAAGCTCAAACTTCCATTAGGATGCTGGTCACTAATACTATTTACCCAATGTTCTCAGCTCCCCTTCTTCCAGGCACATGGTAGGATTGCATTGCCCTGTTCACTTTGGATTTAGATGTACACTTGTGGCCCACTAGGGCCAAGAAATGCATGTTATTACTTTGGGGAAGTTTCCAGAACCACTGAACAATCTGCCACACACTCTTTTTCTCTCTGCTCTAAAAATCAGCAATGCTTCTGTTAGTGGCTATTTCTTCGTCTTTGATCACAGAGGGAAGACAACATGGAGCACAGGTCCCAGCTGATCCATAACGGGCAGGTGGTATGAGCATAAATGAAGCTTTGTTGTCTTCCACCATGGAGATGTGGGGATTGTTTGTTTCCATAGCATAACCCAGGCCATCCTGACTGATAGGAGTGATTTTGTGTCAATGCTTCTTTTCTGAAATGGTGATTTTTAATATGAAGGAAATATCTAACTTAGCACCGTATTCTGACTTCCATCTCCCCATTTTCAATAAAGCCATAATTTCCAAAAGGAAATTATTATATAAAATCCTTGGGGATTCTCTTCATTAACAGTTACAAAGTGCATGTTTTGTGTAAAGAAAGGAAAGACAGCAATGTGCCCTTTTGTATCTGTATCTTTTGAAGCAATGTAGCTCTTCATTTTAGAAAGATAGGTATAGCTTCTCTTTGTTGTTAAGAGGGTTGATAGTCCAAATTTTTTAAAATGTTTTATTTATTTATTCATGAGAAACACAGAGAGAGACGCAGAGACATAGGCAGAGAGAGAAGCAGGCTCCCTGCAGGGAACCCAATGTGGCACTTGATCCCAGGACCCGGGATCGTGACCTGAGCCAAAGGCAGACATTCAACCACTGAGCCACCCAGGTGCCCCTAGTCCAGAAATTTATACACATAACAGGTGGTAGATATTTTCTCTATGACACATCTAGTGTTATCCTATAGGGTACCCATTGCTAAGATGATCAAACTAATTCATTCCAGTTAAAGGACACACATAGTCACCTTTATCATATTTTAAATACTCTTTAACATTCATTGTATGGTAATAATTTCTTGTCACAAGAAGTCTAAACCAGTTATGAATCTACAATGTGAGAACATAGCATTTCAATGAACCACTGGCATTAGGATTGCTTGAAATGCCGCTACTACATTGGCAGGGATTCCAATCCCTTCACCTGGACATCATATACCATCTCTAGATATGACATGTATGTGATGAAAGCCAAATTCAAAAATACTGCTAAACTAAATCCAGAAAGAACAATGTGTGTTAGTTCTAGTTCGGACTTGGCAATTAATTTCAGGAGTGGAAGAGATGGAAAGAGAAGGAAACTAGAATGTAGTGAGCAACTATAGAGCTTTACAAAGCTACTGGCACTAGAGATGCAATAGTGAACAAGACAGGCACAAGACAGGCACAGTTCCACCCTGAGTCGAGCATTATTGTGATTGAAATGGACGAAACTAAAGAAACAAAAACCTCTTGTAGGAAATAGCAAAATAAATAAAATCCTTTTGAAGTGCTATAAATGCAATGAAAACAAACAAACTGACGTTTGGATTACATCCAGGGGCAATGAAGCCATCAAAGGAAGAGTAAGGTGTTCCAATATAGGATTTTATAACCTGTGTAACTACCACCCATAAAAAAGATACAGAACACTTCCGTCACCCCTGGTGTCCTTGTCAGTCAACAATCTACCACCAACCCCACTTCTTCCTTCCTCATGTTGATCAGCTTTCTGCCATCATGCATATTCTTGGACTTCCTGTAAATAGAATCATGTAGTATGTATTTTGTATCCAACTTGTTTTGCTCAACATATTTTTGAGATTCATCAATGTTGTGTGTATGTATAGTTCATTTGTTTTTGTTACTGAAGATTGTATTGTATTCAATTGCATGCATATACCCCAACTGGATTATGCATTAACCTATTGATGGACATTTGTACTGTGTTCAGTTTCTGACAATTATAATTAAAGTTGTTCTCAACATTTTTATCCAAGTGTTTGATAGACATTTGTTTTCATTTTTCTTTCTCCAGCAGAAATGCTGGAGCCATAGGGAAGGTATGTTTGATTTTATAAGGAACTTTTAGTTTCCCAAAATAGTTTTGCCATTTTACACTCTCACCAACCAAACATAGAGTTTTCTTTGTTCCACATCCACATTAACATTTAGCAATGACGATTTTTAAAAATTTTATTTCAGCCTTTCTAGCAAAAGGGAAATGATACCTCATTGTGCTTTCAGTTTGCATTTTCATGTTGATTAATGATATTGAACAGTTTTTCTTGTACATTATGGACATTCATATATCTTCTTTTGTCTGTTCAAATCTTTTGCCCATCTTGAATAAGGTTGTTAAATGTAGGATTTATTTATGTATATGGATATTATTTCTTTGTCAGATATGTCTTTGCTTCGCAAATATATCTCCTGGTCTGTGGCTTGCCTATAAATTTTCTTAATGGCGTTCTTCTAATTTTTCAAAATTTTAAACTTATCAATTGTTTTCTTTTATTTGTCCTAAGAAATCTTTGCCTATACCCAGGTAACATAATGTTCTTCTGTGTTTTCTTCTAGAAGCTTCATTGTTCCAGCTTTTATGTTTAGACCAATGATCCATCTCAAATTAATTTTTAAGTTACATATTCCCACTCAGACACATACATATATTTTATGTATGTATAGAGGTTGAGTTTCTTTTTTTTCATATGGATATTCAATTGTTCCAGCAGCATTTGTTTAAAAAGAGTTTCCTTTCCTTGTTAATTTACCTAATACCTTGTAAAAATTAACTAATTTTGTGGGTCTATTTCTGGAATCTTCTGATCCATTGACCCATGTGTTTATCCTTATGCCAATGCCACTCTATCTTGATTATTTAAGATTCTAAAGCAAATATTGCAAATATCAACTTTTTTCAAAATTATTATGACTATTCTAGATTCTTTGCACTTTTGTAATAATTTTATTTTATTTTTTTATTTTTATTTTTTTTTTGTAATAATTTTGAATCACTCTTCTGGGTGGCTCAGTAGTTGAGTGTGTCTGCCTTTGGCTCAGGTCATGATCCTGTAGTCCTGAGATTGAGTCCTACATCAGATTCTCCACGGGGAGCCTGTTTTTCCCTCTGCCTATGTCTCTGCCTCTCTCTGTGTCTCTCATGAATAAAAAAATTAAAAATATTTTTAAAAATTACCCTCCTGAGTTTTTAAAAAATGTTTTATTTATTTATGAGAAACAGAGAGAGAGAGAGAGGCAGAGACAGAAGCAGGCTCCACGCAGGAAGCCTGACGTGGGACTTGATCCCGGGTCTCCAGGATCAGGCCCGGGGCTGAAGGCGGCGCTAAACCACTGAGCCACCTGGGCTGCCCCCGCCCCCTCCTGAGTTTTTGATTGGGATTATGTTGAATCTCAAGATCAATATGGGGAAAAATTACATCTTGATAGTATTGAATCTCCAATCCAAGAACATGGTACCTTCCTATTTTTAGTTATGTCTTTAGTACCTCTTAGTAATGTTTTATAATTTTCAGTACAGAGATCTTACACATCTTTTGATAGATTTATGCCTAGGTATTTGATGTTTTGCTGCTATAAGAAATGCTCTAATTTTATTTCCCAATTGTTTTCTGCTAGTGTATAGAATTATTATTGATTTTTACATATTAACCTTGTATTCTGCAACCATAGTAAAGCTACTTCCTAGTTTTAGTAAGTTTTTTGTTTTGTTTTGTTTGTAAATCCCATTAAAGTTTCCTGTGGACACAATAATTGGAAGTTTTGCTTCTTCCTTTACAATACATATGTCATTTGTTTATTTTCCTTGTCTTATTTCCCTGGCCAGGACTTCCAGAATAATGTTTAATAGAAGTAGCATATCAATTACATTTTTTATTAACACTTCATTTTTTTAGAGTTGCTTAGCATTCTCAGTAAAATTGAGAAGGTACAGAGACTTTCGCATACATAGGTTTCACCTGTTACCCAAAAATAGTGTTTCTATGGAAGCTTTCATAAAACAAAATGCCATAAAATGAAGAAGCAACTACCATTAAATTATATGGAAAATTTTTTGAGCTTTCCCAGACCCCAAAAATAACTTCTGTTAGACTTTTCTGATATCTTAAGATACATCTTGTTAACAGATGCACAGAATAAACCAAGAAAAAACACAGATGCTCACAGACACATTTGAAAACTATGGTGGCTTGATACTGAGATGTAGCTCCTGAGGAAGGAGAAGGGTGGGGCCTCTCTTGTTGCTCAGGATGTGCATTGCCTCTATAAAGGCTCACTGCAAAACAAACCCTGAACACTATTTTTGCTTTTTGCCTTTTTCTGTAAAAGTGAAAATCCTCTGGATTTCTTTCAGTTAGTGAAAGCAAGTACTATGGTAGGTCTTCTGTAAAAGTCAAGTGGAATAACATCAACTTTTGAAAAGTGGGGGATATCTGTGACCCCTACCCTACATGAATAGCATCCCTTATTATCAATATCCCCCAGGAGAGTGGTACTCTTATAGTCAATGAAACTACACTGACACCAAAATCACCTAAAGTTCATAGTTTACATTATGGTTAACTCCTAGTTTTATACATTCTTTGGGTTTTCAAAAATGCATAATGATGTGTAGCCATTATCATTGTTTCATGCAGAATATTTTTACTGGTCTAAAAATCCTCTGTGCTCCACCTAGTTATCCCTTCCCAACCCCCAACCTGGCAACCACTGATCCTTTTACTGTCTCCATAGTTTTGCCCTTTCCAGGAGATTATAGAGTTGAAATTACACAATATATAGAATTTTCAGTTTGGCAACTTTTACTTAGTAATATGCATGTAAATTTTCTTCATGTCTACTCATGGCTTGATAGCTCATTTCTTTTAAGCACTGAAAAATATTCTATTGACTGAAGGTACTACAATTTATCCATTTAACTACTGGTAAATGTTGGTTGCTTCCAATTTTGGCAATTGTGAATAAAGCTGCTGAAACATCCATGCATAGGCTTTTATGTGAACATGTTTTCAACTCCTTTAGATAAATACGAAGAGCATATTTGCTGGACCATACGGTAAAAGTGTCTTTAGTGTTGTAAGCAATCACCAAATTATCTTTCAAAGTAGCTGTGCCATTTTACATTCCCAACTACAATGAATGAAAGTTCCTGCTGCTCCACATCCTCACCAGAATTTAGTACTGTCAGTGTTCCAGATTTTGACCATTCTAATAGGTGTTTAGTGGTATACCATTGGTGTTCTAATTTTCATTTCCTTGATGACATATGACATAGTGTATCTTTTCATATGCTTGTTTCCTATCTTTATATTCTTTAATGAGGTATTTATTGAGGTGTTTGGCCCACTTTTTAAAAGGCTGGACTTTCAAGAGTTCTTTGTATATTTTGAATAATAGTCCTTAAGCAGGTATGTCTTTTGCAAATATTTTCTCCTGGTCTAAGGCTTGTCTCCTAAGATTCTTGATATTGTCTTTTGTAAAGCAGCTTTTAATTTTTATGAAGTACAGCTTATCAATTATTTCTTTCATGAATTGTGCCTTTGGTGTGGCTCTAAAAAGCCATTTTCATGGCACCTGGTTGACTCAGTTGGTTGAGTGTCTGACTCTTGGTTTCGGCTCAGTTTATGATCTCATGGTCATGGGATGGAGCCCTGCATTGGCTCTGTGCTCAGTGGGGAGCCTGCTTCTCTCTGTCTCCCACTTCCCTTCCCCTCACTTGCACACACTCTCTTTCTCTAAAGATAAAAAAAATGAACATTTAAAAAAATAAATAAAAAGTCATTGCCATCCTACCCAAAGTAAGCTAGGTTGTATCTTCTAGGAATTTTATAGTTTCACATTTTACAATTAGATCTGTGATCATTTTGCCTTAATTTTTGTGAAGGTGTAAAGTCTGTGTCTAGATCCCCCCCCCTTTTTTGCATCTGGTTGCCCAATTGTTCCAGCACCATTTGTTGGAAAGACTATCATTGCTCCATTGTATTGCCCTTGTTCCCTGGTCAAAGATCAGTTGACTATATTTATTTGGGTTTACTTCTGGACTCCATTCCTCTATTCTGCTCCACTGATCTATTGTTTCACCAAAAGCACACTGTCTTTATAGTAAGTCTTGAAGTCACGTACTGTCCTCTAATTTGCTCTTTCTCTTCAATATTTTGTTGGTTATTTTGGTCTTTTGCCTCTCCATATAAACTTAGAATCAGTTTCTTAATATTCACAAAATGACTTGCTTGGAATTTTAATTGGGATGGCATTGAATCTATAGATCAAATTGAAAAGAACTGATATCTTAGTAACATTGAATCTTCCTATCAATGAAGATGAAATATCTCTCCACTTACGTTCTTTAATTTCATTAATCAGTTTTGTAGTTTTCTTCATGTAACTCTTGCACAGATTTTGTTAGATTTATGGCTAGGTATTTCATTTTGGGGATGCTAATAAAAATGGATATTCTGTTTTAAATTTCCAATTCCACCTGTTTATTGCTGGTATCTAAGAAAGTGATTGACTTTAATATATCAATGTATCCTAAAACCTTGCTAAAATTGTTTATTAGTTCCAGAAGTCTTTCTGTTAACTCTTTCAGATTTTCTACATAGAAATTGTGTCATCTGCAAAAAAAGTCAGTTTTTTTCTTCCTTCTCAGTCTGTGTATCTTTTATTTTCATTTCTTATCTTATTGGATTAGCTTAGACTTCCAGTATAATCTTCAAATGTGGTGAGAGAGGGCATCCTTACTTTGTACTTGATCTTAGTGGGAAAGCTTCCAGTTTCTCATAATTAAGTATGATATTAGCTGTAGGGGTTTTGTAGATAATCTTTATAAAGATGAGGAAGTTCTCTATTCCTACTTCACTGAACGTTTTTATAATGAATGGGTATTGGATAGTGTAAAATACTTTCTCTGCATTGATTAATATGGTCATCTAATTTTTCTTTTTTGGACTATGGATGCGATGGGTTACACTAATTGATTTTTGAATGTTGAGCCAGACTTGTATACTTGGAATAACTCCCACTTGGTTCTGCTGTAAAATTCTTCTTACATATGATTGGATTTGATTTGTTAATATTTTGTTGAAGATTTTTCCAACTATGTTGACAAGGGATATTGATCTGTAGTTTTCTTTTCTTATAATATATTTTGTCAAGTGTTGGAATGACTTAGGAGGTATTCACTCTGCTTCTATCCTGTAAAAGATAATTGTAGAGAACTGGTATAATTTCTTCCTAAATGCTTAGTAACATTCAGCAGTGAACCCATCTGGGCCTTGTGCTTTCTGTTTTGGAAGGTGATTAATTATTGACTCAATTTCTTTAATAGACATAGGCTTATCCAGATTGTCTATTTCTTCTTCTGTGAGTTTTGGCAAATTGTGTCTTCCAAGGAATTGGTTTCTTTTATCTAGGTTATCAAATTTATATGCATACAGTTGCTTATAGCATTCCTTTATCTTTTTAATACCCACAGGATTTGGATTGGTGTTCCTCTTTCATTTCTGTTATTGATAATTTGTGCTCTCTCTATTTCTGAATTAGCTTAGCAAAAGCTTATCAATTTTATTGATCTTTTCAAGGAGCCAGCTTTTGGTTTCACTGATCCTTCTCTCTTGATTTCCTATATTCAATTTCATTGATTTCTGGTCTTATTCTTCTTACTTCTTTCCTTCTGCTTATTTTTTTAATTTAATTTGCTCTTATTTTTCTAGTTTCCTGAGGTGAAAACTTAGATTATTAATTTTATATCTTTCTTCTGTTCTAATATATGTACTTAGTGCTATCAGTTTCCTGCTAAGCACTGCTTTCACTGTATCCCACAAATTTTGGTAAGTGTGTTTTCATTTTCATTTAGTTCAAAATACTTTTAAGTTTCTCTTGTAGTTTCTTCTTTGACTCAGGTGTTATTTAGAAGTATGTTGTTTAATCTCTATGTATTTGAGGATTTTCCAGTTCTCTTTTTATTATTGATTTCTAGTTTAATTCCATTATGAGCAAATATTGTATGATTTGTAATCTTCTAAATTTGTTAAGGTGCGTTTTATGGCCTAGAATGTGTTATATCTTAATGAATGTTCCATGTGAGTTTGAGAAGAATGTGTATTCCACTGTTGTTGAATAAAACAGTCTACAAATGTCAATTACATCCAGTTGATTGATGGTGTTGTTGAGTTAACTATGTGCTTACTGATTTTTTTGTCTGCTGGATCTGTTAATTTCTGATAGAGTGGTGTTGAGGCCTCCAGAAATGATAATAAATTCATCTATTTTTCTTTGTAATTCTCTTAATTTTTCCCTTACGTAGCTTAATGCTCTATTGTTTGGAACATACACAGTAAGAATTGTTATGTCTTCTTGGAGAATCGACCTCTTTATCATTATGTAATGTCTTTATCTGATAACTTTCCTTTCTACTCCTGCTTCTTTGTGTGTGTTAGCATGGCATATTTTCCTTCATCCATTTACTTTTAATCTATATGTGTCTTTGTATTTAATGTGAGATTCTTGTAGACAACATATAGTTAGGTCTTGTTTTATGATCCATTCTGAAGTTCTCTGTTTTTTATTTAGTACATTTAGACCATTGATGTTCAAAGTGATTACTGATATAATTGGACTAATAACTACCTTATTTGTTACTCTTTTCTATATGTTGCTCTTGTTCTTTGTTCCTTCTACTCTTTTTCTGCTTTTTGTGATTTAAATGAAGCATTTTTTAGGCTTTCATTTTCTTTCCTTTCTCAGCGTATCAGTTATATTTCTCTTTTTACTTCTCTTAGTGGCTGCTTTAGAGTTTGCAATATACCTTTACAGCTAATCTAAGTGTACTTTCAAATAACACTATGCCACTTCATATGTAGTATAAGTACCTCATAATAACAAAATAACCCTAATCCCTCCTTCCTGTCCCTTGTATTGCTGTTGTTCATTTTACTTATATATAAGCAGATACCGGCAGATATATACGTAAGCATACATAATCAAATACACTGTTGCTGGGGATCCCTGGGTGGCGCAGTGGTTTGGTGCCTGCCTTTGGCCCAGGGCGCGATCCTGGAGACCCGGGATCGAATCCCACGTCGGGCTCCCGGTGCATGGAGCCTGCTTCTCCCTCTGCCTGTGTCTCTGCCTCTCTCTCTCTCTGTATGACTATCGTAAATAAAAAATAAAAAATAAAAAAATACACTGTTGCTGTTATTATTTTGAGCTGTTAGATCAATTAAGAATAAGAGAAATAAGTTTTTATTTTATGTTTACTTATTCCACTTTTGATGCACTTCCTTACTTCATAAAGATCCAAGTTTCTGACCATTATTTTCCTTCTCTCTAAAGAACTTCTTTTAACATTTCTTGTAAAGCAGGTCTGTTGGCAACAAATTCCCTCAATATTTAGTTGTCTGAGAAAATCTTTATGTCTACTTCACTTTTGAAGGATAACTTCACAGGGTACAGAAATTTATGTTGGTGATTTTTTCTCTTGATATTTTAAATATTTCATTCCACTCTCTTTTTGCTTGCATGGTTTCTGAGAAGAATTTGGGTGTACTTTTTATCTTTGTTCCTTTATAGGTAAAATATTTCTCCTCCCTTCTTCTGGTTTCTTTCAGGATTTTTTCTTTGATTTTCTGTAGTCTGAAAATTATATGACTAGGTATACTTTTATTTTTTTGGCATTTATCCTGCTTGTTGTTTACTGAGCTTCCTGGATATATAATTTGGTCTCTGGATATTAACTTGGGGAAATTTTCAATCACTAATGTTTCTAATATTTCTTCTGTTTCCCCTCTCTTTTTTCTATTTATGGTATTCCTAGTCTGGTAGTTCCAAAAACCCTGTCATGTCTAGTTTTGATGCTTGCTTTGTCTCTCCAAATTGTGTTGTTTGCCTTTTGGTATGCCTTGTAGGTTTTTCTTGAGAGCCAGATACAATGTACTGGGTACAAGGAACTGCTGTAAATAGTCTCTTGGTATTGTGGTAGTGGGATAGAGGAGGGAAAGCATTCTGTAGTCTTATGATTCAGTCTCAGTCTTTTCATCAGCCTTTGCTTCTGGACTGTGAAATTCATAAGAATTTCTCAGGTTTTGTTTTGTTTTGTTTTGTTTTTTTTGTTTGTTTGTTTGTTTGTTGATTGGTTTTGGTCCCACCTCAAATGGAACAGAATGGCTGGACTGGGCTGATGTTGAGTATTTCCCTTTCCTCAGGTCAGTTGGGCTCTGATAAAATCCCTGGAGGTTAGGTTCTGGTTAACTGGTTTCCCCTGAGGTCAGATTTTGTTAAGAAGAACATAATACTCTGGCATATTCAAAATGGGTCCTTTTCCCTGACCTTTGCCAGAAGCATGAGGGGATTTTTCTCCCGAGTTTACAGTGGGAACCTCGCCAAGCTGCTGGGGTAAGTCTCACAGTACTGTGGTGACCTCCCTAGAATTGGATACTACTAGAATTTTTAACTCTCATCTGAGAATCCACACTGAGCTTCTAGCAATGTGTCAATTATAGTTCAGGTTTTCCTTCTCCAGCCCTCCCATGGTGGTTTCCACTTGTGACTCTGCTCTGGTAAGCCATGACTCCCTATATTTGACAGCATCAGTTGACTCTGTATCCTGATGAATTATATGAGAAAAGAAGGGTGTTGAGTACCTGGGACTATGATGCCATTTATTGAGATACAGAAAGTTTGGAAAACAAGTTTGTAGCAGGAATCTTGGTGAGAGCGGAGCAGGCAAGGAGAGAGTATTTTGGACATGTCTAGTTTGTGATTCTGTTAAATATGCAGGTAGAGATAGTGGGTAGACTGTTGAATACACAAGTCTGGAGCTCAGTGAAGAGGCCTGGAATGGAAATTCTAACCCTGTACAACAGGCATTTTTAACTATATGTGATGGTGAATCTTCCAGCTGTAACTTAATTTGTTCAATGTCACCAGTCTACAAGCTAGGATTCAAACCCTTAAAGGCACCCCCATGCACTTCTTTGGAGAACTAAAAACTCCATCTCAAATGTCTCATGTTTCTCAGAGCACTTAGCAAAGTACTCAGGGCAGAACAGAGGCTTGGTAAGAATAGATTGAATAATGTCTGAGGCTATTAGGAAACTCACCTAACAATAAACGTTGTATTAAATTTACACTGGTGCATTTAAAGGGTACACTTGATTAATTGCTTTCTGGCAGTCAGTTGCATACCAACTTGGGCAGGAAGTGAGCAGAGTCAGGGAAAACAAATCCGGCCTATTTGAGTCCCAGTTAATATTGATCCTGAGTGGTTGGGCCTGGTCATTTGAAGTCTCTGTTTTACCCAATAAGGACAAAACTTTCCTTTTCTTCTAGGTGCCTTGTTTTTCCTTCATCTGCCCCTAATGTAATAACACTATCCTGGCTGCCATATTAAGATCATCAAAGCTTCCTGAGTCCTCTTGCATTATTGCATGGCCCAGAAACGCAGCATCTGTGACCCAATCTCCAGCAAGAAAAGCAAAGACTAGCACGTTATGCTTGAGCACCATAGTGAATATTTTCCTGCTGGTTTTTATTCACTTTTTTCTCTGCAAGTCTTTCTCATTTAGCTTTTTGTTATATATTTAGCATACCCTGTATACCTACAGGCCAGAATACAACCAGCTATTTCTTTCCAGTGATATGGGCATAAGCAAAAGTTTATCTCAACATTTTAAGGTTAGCAGTTCACTGTGTTTGGGAAGAGCTATATTTTCCACCAAACATGATTACCACAGAAAGAGTTGCATTAAACTGCTGATATGTCATAAGTCCCTCACTTTGGAACAGTATTAGGATTAGCAGCCCTGAGGTTGTCATGTGGTAATTAAGGGACTGTGAAATGTTATATAAAGGCTCACAGCTGGCTGTTCGAGACAGCAAAATTGAAAGGCAGATTGCTATCACCAGGGGAGATCAACTCTTCTAGATCTGTAATATTAAGCCCTAATGTTTGCTGGAAAAGCTGCAAGCATGTCAAGAGTTAATTTCTGGCCATTGTATGACCCTCATGGTTTTCCTGTGGCGCATAGTAGTCATGAAAGAATACCATTATCACACTGGATGGGGATGGCGTGCGAGTTTCTGCCAACATATGAAATAAATTTGTATTGCTGGTTCAAGTTCTTTTGTAATGATACTCCTTGATCATTGGTTCTTACAGGAGAAATGAGACAACATTTAGAAGATAAAAGTTCTCTGTCCACCAGGGCCACTGACTTACCTCAGCCCTCAGGGGAATAGAAAGTCACACAGATGCTTAGGAAGCTATTCTCATGCCACTTGGAGCCTCCTGATGTTTTCACTGTCGTTGAGTCCCTGGTAGTATTATTGAGAAATAAGGGATGATCACTATCGGTGTATTACATATGAGACAGTAAACTGGTTCTGAGACTAATAGCCAAAGCAAAACGAAATCATTTAACCTATTTTCAGAGTTGTTTGTTGAGGGTATATTACAAAGCTACAAATATCGTTATGATTACAGAGCACACCGTAATATTAACTCAAGAAATTTCTCCCCCTGGAGAAGGTGGGGAGTTATTCCATTGTGCTAACTCCATCTAGAACTTGCTGGCTACACCACAACAGGCATAAGAATAAGATGAATGCCTGTTTCGCTTAGGAGTGCACACGGTCATTTTCACCATGCAGCCCTCCTCCCCAGACTATAGGTGTCTGCCAGAAAAGCCTCTAAAGTGTAGAATTTTCCTCAGTTTGGATCATTAGGTTTCCCAGCAGCTGAGCACAAACCTGACACTTTATCTGGAATGGTGGGGGTGTAGGGTACCAGTGGGAGTAAAGTGGTTGTGTAGACACTGGGTTGATTGGAAGGTTTTACTTCTAAGTACAATACTATCTGGCTGCCATAAATGTAGCCATTGAAAAGAACTTTACTGTTTGAATTCTTGACATATAAATTCTAAAATAATAACACCTTAGAAAACAATGACTTGAATTACAAACCAGTCCTGCTAACTCTTATAGATGAATGAGTAAAATCATTTAAGTCTCAAACTGTTAGGAACTCAAACTATTTTTGAATAGCCTACTTTGTGCAGTGGTTAGCTTAGAACTACATACAAGTATGCACTCTGTAAATATGTTCTCTAAGGAGGAAGATACAAATAAATTTTGGTTACAAACTCGAGAGTGTCAGAAACCACCTTGAAATTGTACATAATCCAGTAGTTTCAGTTCAAATATGTTTTCAAGATTTGAGAGAATATAGGTGCTTAAAACTTTTCTCAAAGTCTATCTAAAAAAAAATGTGAGTCTAGTTAGTAAAAGCTAAACCCCATTCCTCCCCTAAAGTAAAAAAAAAAAAAAATCCATTCTAATGTTTTCAATGTTGGGAAGAAGAATCAGTTAGAAAGTTAGAAGATCAGTTAGAAAA
This sequence comes from Nyctereutes procyonoides, assembly GCF_905146905.1. Lineage (NCBI taxonomy): Eukaryota > Metazoa > Chordata > Mammalia > Carnivora > Canidae > Nyctereutes > Nyctereutes procyonoides. The sequence continues at coordinate 35,929,278 of NW_026575044.1, read as the reverse complement.
TCAGAAGAAGGGTAATAAAAGGATTTTATCCCAAATGTCAGGTCTGTTTAATGAATACTACCTACCTGCAGAGTTGCATTGAGAGGCTGAGTTTCTTAGTTATTTAGTGATCTCCACCATGGGTATGGGAAGGAGAAATGGGACCTATTTTATGAGGTTGCACAGAGGTATTTAGCTTTGTGAATCTGCCAAAATGGAAGTGATATGATGCAGACTCAAGTAGTCATTCTGAAATATGCTTATTTTTTCTTATTAATCATAAGAAAGTGATCAAGCTAAAAACTCAAAAGGTAAGGTTGGTTCTGAGTCAAGATCAGAGAATGACATGCAACAAAAGACCCAGATTCTTCTCTTCTTCTTATAACATATATGCAACTGGCTGTAAGAGCTAAAATTTTTATGTTATATATTATTATATTTGTCATTACTATATATATTTAATATATAAATACATTTAAAATAAAAATATATATTAAATTAATATATTAACATTTATATTATATTTAATATTATGCATTGAAAATTATATATATTTTATAAAATACATATATTTATGTTTTTTAATCAATGAAGGTAGTGGTTAAAGATGACAGCAAAGTCTGTGACATTTCTCTGATTGAGAAATGGGATCTATGCACACTGCCCTTAAAACTAAGTGTCTCCTTGAAGTCTAAGACAGATGTAGGCAATTACAATAGTGTGATGGTTGAATTCAGACTCTGGATTCCAATCTCAGATCTGACACTGTGTCCTTAAGCAAGTTTTCAACAACTCTCTGTTTCTGTTTTCTCACCTGTAAAGTTAGTATAATGATGGTTTCTGTCTAATAGGTTATTGGGAGATTTAAATGAGATACTATGTGTGTAGTGCTTAGTATATAGGGTCTGGTACTCAGTTCAATAAATGGATTATTATTATTATTATTATTATTATTATTACAATAGGATTAAGTAGAAGTGCTTTGGGATCAAATAGAGGGCTATTATCCAAGTGGTAGTAATGAGAAATCAGAAGAGATTTTACAGGAGAAATGACTTTTAACCCAAGACCAGCAGATAAGAAGGAGTTGCCCTAGGAAACATGAGGTGGGGTGGGGGGTGGCTTAAAGGAAGGAGGGAGACAGACTCCCAAGCAAAGAGAAAAGCTCACACTGAGTCTCTGGAGGCAAGGGAGAGCATGTCACCATGCTGGACTTCACTCCAATTTCTGACTGCAGCCCTATAGAGTCTTTAATCATTATCCAATTCCCTGCACATCAAAATGTCATTGACTTCCTAAATTAGAGTTCTTACTTCCCAGCCCTTCAACCATTTTTCATCATTTACTCTAATTCTTCTCTAAGTGTCAACTACTCCTCTCTCTAGACAAAGGATGAAACTGTTCTACACACCGTAGTATGAGGCCAGCAAGCATCCGACTCTTGCCTTGTGGTCTACTCTGAACTCCAGCTCTTCAGGACCTCACTAACCACCTGGGCTTTTGCATTAATACTTTGAAGTCATCTATCCTTGGTAGGCTGATCAGTCAGTTTCTGGCAAATAATGACTTTATCTAGACCCCATGCAAATATTCATTAGTGAAAACAGAATAGCTCATTTAATAGCTTAAAAATTCTGTAGAGGCCTGCATGGATGAAAAAAATTTAAAGCAGGGCAATATTCAGCTGACTGGCTGGATCACTTTCTCAAATGTTCTTTATAGAAAAGCTATCTACTGGATTCTCTAATACCTCTCCTAAGATGGCAAAAGAAGAAAAGGAAGGGATTACAAGTGAAAAGATGCCATGAAAGCAAAAGCTACATGATTCCAAGCAAATCACACAAAGTTGCCTATAAAAAATTAGTCTGTCATCAGTGTTCAGGAGCTTGTAAGAAACTTTGCAATAGATGAAACTGCAAACTTCTGATCTCCTTACCAGGGGATATTGTCCAACTGCACAAAAGGACAAGCTCTGGAAAGAAGGCCCAAGAACCTTCTAGTACATTTGGAGAATATATCAAAAACGTCACAGCTGAGCATGTAGACAGTCAGTTCTGGCTTTCGGAATGTCCCATTCAGGGAAAAAAAAAAACTTTCTCAAGACAGAATTAAATGCAGTTTCCCAAGGGAGCTGGGATCTATGCAGACTTGGGTGAATCGCAAAGAAGGATTAAGTTAAAAGTTTGGCAAATTCTCTCCTCGTTTTCTCAAATGAATGTCATTTCCAGTGATCCTTGCTCTGAACATTGAAGTTATAAGCATGTTGGCTAATAATTCATCATAGTAATATGAAGTATTTTGATGGCACATACATCTGAATATCTATTTCATAAAATAATATTTGTTAAAATGTGAACATGGGTGAAAAGAACAAAAAAATATCGCTTTTCCTGTTATGTTTGGTGGGTTCTCATTGTCTACTACCTACAAAGATAATATGCCCTTGGGAATTAATAGTCATGGAGTTTATAAAGCATGCAGCCAAAGTCTTAAGGTTTTCACCAATCTGGTGTTTCTTCAAGAAGCAGAATAATGGCAAGACCATTTATTAGGCAATGACATGTAAACACCATTTGAGTTTTCTGGAAGTCCTTGAGTGTAGTGGAATAAAATTCCACTTCTTCCTTGTGTAATAAAATTCATTCTAGGCATATGGGTATTTCTATTGTTTCTCAATTGGAAGGTGGTAGAGAAGACACATGAAATAGCATAGTATCTTAAGCTGGTGTCCTTTACTAAAGGAGGGAATGTCACAATGGAATTCATTTAAAAATTTTTTATTCTCAAGACTAATAACAGGAAGGAGGTCAAAAATCTTGAAGAAAATAGTAGCCGTATTGATTGATATCATGAATTACCAAAGTGATGGATTATTTGGTGCCTATGACATGCCAGACCCTGTGCAGGTTTGGGAGAGGTAAAAATAAGACAAGGGCATGTCCTGTTTCATTAAATCCAAAGAGACTGGAGGGAAGGTAGCAGGGGATAGGATAGGGTGACCAACCATCCTTTTTTTTCCAGTACTTAAGGGTTTCTTGGATGTTAAAACCTGGAATGTCTCCAGCAGACCAGTGTAAGTCAGTCATTCTCCCAGAAGAAGCTGAACAAATTGCTTAGGGTCAGTTTATGACTGTGTAGGAAATGGTGGGCCTTTGTTTTGACATATAGCATTTTCCAAAGGTAACTCTCTCCTGGAGGTCAACCAGACAGTTAGCAGGCTTCAGGGAAGCAATGAGGAAGGCCTGAAAGCAAGCAGCTGCCATGGAATAGAGAAGACAGGATGATTAGAAAGACCTGTGAGACAGGATTGGCACTAAAGGTACAGCCTTGGGGTGATTAGAAGTGGGAGGTGAGGACAAGACGGGACTCCAGGGTGACTAGGAGTGTAGATGAATGGGGATGGCTTACCTGAGGTGGGGACACAGGAAAACCAATGATCCTTTCAAACATGGTGTGTCCCCAGGAATTATAAGTGCCAACCATATTGGATTCTCTGGCAAGAGCTTCTGCTGCTCCTATTCAGCTCGTCACTCTGCCCACATAGAAAGACTTTCCTTCACTCTGGGTTGCAATGGTCATTCAAAGGATTTCTTGCCATTTGTAGTTTGCCCTCTTCCCCTGCTGGCCTACCAAAGCGTATCTCAGAGAGACTTCCTTTTTGTGATCATAAGCTAATCATAGTATAGAGAGTCTGAAGCAGTCACAAATAGCTGTCATATGCAGGTGCCTATTCTCAAAGTTCAGCTCGTACCAAAAGCAGTCAGAAAGAAGTTTACAAAGGCAAAGTGGTTCCACTTTGTTTACGTATCTGCTCACTCCAGCCACCAAAATATTTGTTTTCTTCAACAGTTGTTTTTGAAGAGTTCGGGTTACGAAAATGAAATCACATAGAGAAAAATCCATACTAACAGAACCCATTATTGCAGGGATAGCTACAGCTAAAGTTGGGTTTCATGTCCCTTATTACATATATGGAACCCAAAAGTACCAGATTTCACCAGTCTGTGAAGTAAAAATAAGCTCCTCCATCATCCACCTGAAAAATTAGAACAATGTTGTGATTTTTCCCAGAGTTCTTCTCCTGACAAATTCTTGAAGATTCACAGCCAGATTTGTCTACACTTAACACCAAGCAGCCATTTTTTGTTTGCTTGTTACCGCCAACCAGTGAGTTCAAACTTGCCCTTGAAGCAGACTCAGTAGCCACTGATTTTTAGAGCTTGTTACCCACCATTGGTTTCTATTCCCACCTATAAATCACCTCCAGTTCTGCCATTTATATGGTATACTTTACAGACCAAGTGAGTGATTGGAAGTTCATTCATTTTCTGTATAAACTAGCCAAGAATGGATTCTGTGTTTGTAGCTAAGGACACTGATCATCACATAGACTTTCTTTAAAATGCCTCACTGAGTCAAACTGTGTGCTTCTATTCAGCATGAGGTACTAAAAAGTTTTTGGAGGCTCTGTGGGCATGGTAAGGCTTCACTGATCGGCTTCACTCTAAGGTGATTTTGTGGGGAGAAGACTCGCAATTATCAGTATTTATAGGTCTTTTCTTTTGGCCTGAATAAGAATCAGCTAAAAGAGAAGAACTTTCTAGGTTTTTTAAAAATTTTTCTTTATTTATTCATGAGAGACACAGAGAGACAGGCAGGGACATAGGCAGAGGGAGAAGCAGGCTCCCTGTGGGGAGCCCGATGAGGGACTTGATCCCAGGACCCCAGAATCATTCCCTGAGCCAAAGGCAGATGTTCAACCGCTGAGCCACTCAGGCATCCCAGAACTTTCTAGTTTACTTCCTGGGGGTTATAAGTTTAGTTTCATCATTTTGAGAACAAACTGGGAGAGAGGTCACGAATCCCACCCTTCAGTATCGATCCTTTCATAGAACCACTCTGTTTTAAGCCTTCAACTCTGTCCTGTATGCATTAGTGTACTAGACTCCTGGTGAAGCCTCTCCAGAGAGTAAACACGTGGTTGTCTGCTGGGTGGGTGAATAAGGGAACTTCAAGAAGTGGAGGAAAGAATCCAAGGGTGTATAACTTTTTTACATGGAGTTTCAACCAATTGTCCCTTTCTAGCTCCTCTTTGTGCAAATGCACACAGAGTGTCGCGCACACACTGTCATATACACTTTCAGAGTTACCTGGATGTTCCAATTCCTGAGCTTCTCTGACATTCTGCCAAATTCTGGAATTCTTTCATTGCTGGCTAAGAAGCTTTCCTTGGGTTTGTTAAAGTCAGATACCACTTGTTAGGCCCTTTTCTAGCTACTGACTTTTTTTTTTCTCTCCTTCCTCTTCCATTCCTTGTCGATAATTATTTTCATGGAGGTTTGAGAAGCAGAAGTAGATTAGTATCTTTAATCCACTTTTTTAACTGAAAGACTAATCCATTTTAATTGCCAGATAATGTTTTATCCAATGGGTCTTCCATAATTCATCTAAATGATAACTTACTTTTTGACTTGTATACTATTTCTCACTTTGGATATTTTTAATAATGCTGCTGTAGAGTAGATATGTGGGACTGGAAAAGCAGCTGTACAGAAAATCCAATGTGGCATGCTCAGTCTAATGCTACCAGTTAAGCATTTACTCTGGGAAATTTCGGATCCTTTGGATAAATGTTCAGTCCCTCAGAATTCTTCCTCTTGCCCCCTCTAAATTAATAGCTGAGATGTAGAGGATCAGATAACTTATGTCCACATGGTGAAAAGGACATCACCCAGATTCTGGTCTTGTAGCTATTCTCATCTTTAGGCTTTATAGTGGAGGGTGGCAAGAGAAGAGCATCTGTTGCAGAATTTCACTTCTTCCTATATAACATCTCTCCCCACTTGGGTGTTCAAGACATATGTGCCATCTTGCCTAATTTATTTACCTCTTTTCCCATAATTCACTAGTACAGGGGAGTAGCCTTTCTTCCCCATTCCTCTTCATTTCTGTTTTGGATAGTATCCCAATACCTCTTTCCCAAGGTGGCATTTACCCTTCGTCTTTCCCTTGAGTTGTAAGCCTAGAGTGGCTGCCAGAGATCATGGTTTATGAAGGACGAGAATAAAAACTATACATTTAATAGTGTCACAATAGTATCTCTTATAAGCAAAATTAAACTATGGTGCTAGAAATCAGAACAAAGGTTGCTCCTGGTGGAGATATTGACTAGGAAGGGACCAAAAATGTTCTGGGATGAAATAAACATTCTATATCTTGAAGGCATATGGGTTGTGAAATTGTGTGGTTTTATTAAAACTGATTGAATTGTACACTTAGGATTTGTCCACTTCACTTCTTCAATAAGAATATTTTTAACTGGAAAGAAACCAACTTTGTAACCCTTATAAACATCTTTCTGGTTAAGTCTTTGAATATATTCATGATTACTGCCTTAGGGTAAATTCCTCAAAGTAGAATTTTGGGGCCAAAGGACATACACCCTTTTAGGGATTTTGTTACATTTTACTAAATCGTCTTCCAGAAGGGCACTTTCCCATTTATGCTTCAAAAAAGTCTCTGAGAATGGACCCCAGGATTTTAACTATCATGGTTTCACCTACCATTTAGCTCTAGACATACAAATGGGGTAATTTACTCAAAAATATATAAAGATAATAGATTCTTTGAGAATTATGAAGTCTATTTTATGGTTTGGAAAGAATGTGTATCTATTAAATAATTAATATATGTATAACAGGGATAAATTTCAGCTGTAAATTCAAGTATATAGAAATGATAACCTTCCCGAGTCACTATACCTTAATTTCATTTCCATGTCTGAGTCCCTATTCTTCTGCACAGAGGGAAACTAAGGTAAGAAAATGAAACTAAGTCCTTCTGGGAGTTTACACTGGGGTCTCCTGCAGAGACAAGGCATGGATGATGGGTGTTAGGCAACAATTCTCATGCCTCAAGTCTTATTCCAGACAGGTGGCACAATTTTTTGGCCCAAAGTTCCTTGGGATCCAGAAACTCCACAATACCAGCACCATGCCCCAGGCAGACATTCTCTTTCCAAACACCATCCTGCCCCTTCTCTACAGGTCATCTCCACACCTCTACTCTCAGTACCTACATATCTCCTGCCTCCTGTCTTTCTCTACTACTCCTATTCCACCAGACTCTCTTCTAAGGGCTGAAACTTTTAGGTTCATTAGAAGGAAAGACTTGGAAATTATTTATTTTCCACTCAGCCCAACTGTGGGTTCAACGACCAGAAATGGAATGACTCCTGGGCTGGTGGAAATCACGATGACGTTCACTAACCTAGAGTCCTCCACTAGCCTGAGTTCAAATGGCTAGTAAGCAGTGGACCTGAGTTCTAATTTAGACCTACATTGTTAAACTGGCCCTCTGGTGGTCTGCAAGTGAGGACAATTTCCACAGTGACAGCCTTTTGCCTGGCAGGAGTTAGGATAGCAGAAGACTCAGGACCAGTCGGGAGGGACAGACCCCCCCCCCCCCATCATTCAACCACCTGACAGCACTGTGTGCGTGATGCCAACAGGAATGCTTTGCCTGCCCAGCTCAGTTATTTCTGCACAGTGTCAGGTAGAACTGTGGTGCATGGGAGGAGAGCAAACCTCAGAATTAGCTAATCCCTTCCATCCCAAAACTTGATCATAGGGCTGCTAACCTACTCCACCCGAGCACGAGTGGCTGATTTGAGCATGGCCTCCTCTGCTGTCCCTTCCACAGTCTCTGGTGGAAGTGTTAATGACAGGGAAATGGCCAGCAGCAGGAGGGAAAGAGCAAAGGCAGAAAAAAGCCGGGCGATGGTGCAAAAGACAGTAATTAGCTCTCAGATCATCATGATTTGAAGTTACTCAAATCTGAGTCATTTTAGAAGGTGGCTCTCTTGAGGGTTAGGTTTTCTGAATGGGGAGTAGGGAGAGAACAGCAAGCAGAGCTAACGGGGAGGGGGGTTGTGCCTATCTCTGTCGCAAGGATCCCACAGTAGCAGGTGTCACAGAGTCCATCCTTCTTCCCTCCCCTGCTGCCACCGTGCACCTGAGCATTAGCAGCACAATCACTCAGTTGGATAATTACTGGGGGTTGTGTGTGTAAAGCCAGGGAGGGACCAGCATCCTCTTGCACCGCTGGTTTGCTCGCAGAGGAGCTGGCACAGCGCAGCCTCACGCAGTAGGCAGCAGCCTTCATGTTGGCATAAACCTACAGAATCAAATGCTTCTGCTTGCTCCTCGCTGGTTTACACCCTCTCTGCTCATTCCGGAAGGAATTAGCCCAGCTCAGACTAGGTGCTATGCTGTTCCATATGGACCACCACACAAAGGATACAAAAATGTCACGCTCAGCATTAAAGCAGGGGCTCCCACTGCTATCTTGTGACCTTCATGACCTCAATCTGAAATGCAGCTTCCTTATTCTGTATACAGCACGGCTGGCGTATTGCAAAAGCCAGTAGATCAGATTTTCCCCCCTCGCCCCGACTCTTTTTAGTTTCAAAACCCTTCCCAAATAGAATTGAGTTAAAAGAAAATGCTGGTTTGCTCTTTTTCTTGGAGGGGAAGAGAAGGATGAAGATCTTTAGAAACCAGTTCAGACGAGTTTGAATACAATTAAACAGGTGGCTCCTATCTGCCTGCCGCCCGCAATTTTCAGATTTTTGTTCTAAGCCCCATGTTGCTTAGTTCCCACCCATGTGAATAGAGAGGAACCATGACTGAAAGCCAGTAAGATTCATTACTTTCTGGTAATGCCCAGGTAATTCTTAGAAAAGCCACTATAGTATCCGAGTACCCTCAATTAATATGTATTGACCTTGAAAACCACTTTAAAAATCTATGCTTACCAGCAATAATTTTGATGCCCTTATCTAGGCAAAGAAATAAAAGTAATCTGACCCACTGCAGAAAGGGCACGTGACTCTACATTCCTTCTGAGTCTTCACAAGGTCAGGCTCACAAGATACAAGGAACAGAAGAAGCCTGGAGTTGAAGCTCACTGACCCAGGGAGGGATTAGTGTCCTGAAAGAGCCCTGGTGCTGTTGCTTCCCTGAATAGAGGGAGAGAATTAGACACCGGCCTTGGCCAATCTGACTAGGTCATTCCATGAAGAGATGTTTAAAAATCTCTCGAACATCCACTTTGTTCAACCTCCTAGACTAACTACTCCAGGGAAGTCTCTGTCTTGGATGTAGGCTGGTTCTTTGTGTTTGAAGAGAGGTTTCCAGGTATTAATTACTTATAACCTCTGACACACAATATTAATGCGAGGACCATTTGTCAAAAAATATGACCAAAAACAATAGGACTCTGAAGCCAGGCTGGGTTTGAGCCCCAAATCGATTGCCTTACCAGCAAGGTGGCCAAGCCTGAGTTTTTGTTTCCTCATCTTTGACTTGAGAATAAAAACTCCAAAACTTCCTTCATAGGATTGTTGAGGTCATTAAATTGAAGTCACAGAAATTGTCATAAATCATTGTTCCCTGGGATTTTTTTCTTCACTCCATAATCCTAGCAGTTTTAAGTTTTTCCAAAAGTCATTCTGAGGCATCCAGAGGAAAGGGATTTCCATATGATTCTTGGCCTCTTAGATTCTTTGGGACATCCACCTTCATCTGCCTGTCAAAGGTAAGTGCCAGGCTGCCAGTTCCCAGTGATGGCGTCACGGTGGCTCACACACACATCCAAGGACAAAATCTCTGCCACTGTCAGAACTTCTGAGGCCAGTGACACACTGGCCTTTTTTTTTTTTTTTTTTCTTTTTCTCCTTTTGCTGGCTGAGCCGGAAGATGGTCTAGGGCCAAGACACAGGGCTACATCCAGGCTCACCCCTTCAGTGGGCTCACCCCAACATGTGACTTCCATTTTCTAATCCTGTGGGACAAGATACAGAGATGAGACTTCTTCCCAAAGACTAGCTCAAACACATCAGGATCCCATGAGCTCAACCTCTTGTTTGCCCAGTGTCCAGTGTAGTTCTAGCTAGTAGTCGGGGCCGTATACATGCCTGTGGAAGAAGTGAATGAAGTCAGTCACCTTATCTCCTTTAGCATGATGAAGTACATGGATATGAATGCAGTCATGAGGGTGTTATGTGACTCACGCCATCTTGCCATGTTCAAGAACCCAACCAGGGTGTTCTTAGATTTTAAGAGAGTTCATCATGCCTTATTTTGTTCATGGTGTTAAAAAGTAATGGGAAATGGTTAGATTTGTGGTTTGTTGTTGGTTGGTTTGCTTTTTGCTCCCTTTTCACTTGCCTTTAGGTCCTCCCTTCTTCCCTGATGTATTATTGGACTTGAAGCTGGCTCATTACTTATAGTAATGTGTTGCGTTTCCTGACAAACCATGGATGATGCACACCCAGGGTGCCAGCCACTGTCGATCTCAGAGCTTGCCTGTGCTTTTGCTCCACACAATTGGTGCTCCATTTTTGTGCCATTGAAATCTCACTTATCTTTTGAATGCCACCTCTGAGGAACTTTCTCTAACACCCTTTACCCCTACTCCCATTTGGACACCAAATGGTCTCCTCTGTGTTCCCAGAGTTGTTTGAGCCACCTGACCAGTCTCATGCCAGTTATGTATTCATTATTCATGCATTTGTCTCATTGGACAGATGTTAAGTTCCTCAAGGATGGGGAGTAAGTCTTATTCACCACTATTGCCATGGCCAAGCACACGATAGATGCTTTATAGCTGTGTGTCATAAGAAAACCTTTGAAAAAAGAAAACTAAAAAAGCAGCATAAATATATCTGACTCATGCTCATCCTCTCCTCCTCCCCTCCACACTCACAGACATATGGATACGAACCGTGAGCATGCCTGTGAGTGTGTTAATGGTCAGACCCTGTCCATTGCATGCACTCAAAACATTACAGGTCCAGGGAGTAAATCCCTCCTCTCAGGTGAGCCTTTCACATTCTCTTTATTGTGGAGAGGTTCTGTTTTTAACTGTGCTTTTACAATTAGAATAGCCTCATCTTCACATCTCTAAGTCCCACTTCTTCCTTTCCACATTTGTTGTAGAAGATATAGAACACATAGTAGTGCAAATGAATGGGATACTTTTGGCACCTTACAGGAAGTAAATTTAAAAGACTTCAGAATCTGGGGCCAGCCAACATTCAACGAGCAGACTGGATACTCCAGGTGATCTAGAGGTAAGAAATGAGAAATTTGGGAGGCCACTGACTTTTCACAGAAGATGAGCTCCATGCTCTTTGGCACAGGTGTTTCTGTACCAATGACATCTTCATGAAGTTGTATGTTCAGTGGTCTAAATTAACGTCTCCTATCACTGTGCAGTGTAAGCATTTGCATACTAGATTTTAATAACGGTATATTGGCTAAATAAAATTATATTTATTGTGACCTTCTTTTGTTATGATATACAAATCATTATCCTGTAGGGAAATTAACGACTTTTCTTAATCACGGTCAACAAATTATTTTACCACTAAGAAACACTGAACTTTTCTCATGACTTCCTAATATATCTCTGTGAATATATTCTTTTATTCAAGGTTCATCTGATTGCATTCAATCCTAGCTCAAGAAGAGGAGAGTTTTTAAAATATGAAAAAATAGTGAATCTGATAGACATTTGCACACAAGAACCAAAGTCTAACTCTAGCTTTGTTGGCTAGATTTGTCCCATGGGTTGGAATTTCTGATCCCTGCTGTAGATTATTTACAGGGAGTTTGACAGTGATATTTAGGAGTAACATAGGAAAACCAAAAATTACTCATTCAAATAGTAAGTTTTTAGTACAAAGGTATCACATGATCCAAGTAGAAAATTCAAATATATAAACATAAGAAAATAAATATTTTTAATTTAATTACTCAGAAAAAAAGACTCATTTTAGTATCATGTAAATATTATTAATAATAGATGTAAAGCAGTAAAGTGCTGGTAGATGTTTATCAACTGACTCTCTGAGGGATAAAAGCAGACTGGATTTGTAGCATTTTCTGATTTCTGTGGTGTAAATAACATCCCATCATGGATGATTTCGAGCTACCAACACTTCAACAACTGGCTTAGAAAATTCCTGAAGTCTTAACACTTGCAAACCATTTCTGGACATGGAGTGTATTCTGCTGTTTGTTATTTGTACCACTAATGCAATGCACATAGATAGGCCTTTGTCTAGATTGTTGTTTTCCTTCAGATAGTTTCCCAAAACTGGAGTTTCTGGGTCAAAACTATGCAGCATACCTGGGTGGCTCAGTGGTTGAGCATCTGCCTTTGCCTCAGGGCGTGATCCCAGGGCCCTGGATCCAGTTCCTCATCAGGCTCCCCACAGGGAGCATGCTTCTCCCTCTGCCTATGTCTTTGCCTCTCTCTCTCGCTCATGAATAAATAAGTAAAATCTTTAAAAAATAAATAAAAAATAAAATAAAATGTACTTTCATTGGGTATATATTTACCACAAAGATACTGATGTGGTGAAACAAAGGGACACCTGCACCCCAATGTTCATAGCAGCAATGTCCACAGTGGTCAAACTGTGGAAAGAGCTGAGATCTCCTTTGACAGATGAATGGATAAAGAAGACGTGGTCTATAGATATAATAGAATATTCCTCAGCCATCAGAAAGGATGAATACCTACTATATATATCAATGTGGATGGAACTGGAGGGTATTATGCTGAGTGAAATAACTCAATCAGAGAAAGATAATTATCATATGGTTTCACTCATATGCAGAATATAAGAAATAGTGTAGAGGACCATAGGGGAAGAGGGGAAACTGAATGAGAAAAAATCAGAGAGGGAGATAAACCACAAATTTTTAACTCTGGGAACAAACTGAAGATTGCTGAAGGGGAGGTTGGTGGGGAAATGGGGTAACTGGGTGATGGGCATTAAGGAGGGCACAAGATGTGATGAGCACTGGGTGTTATACACAACTAATGAATTATTGAAAACTACATCTGAAATTAATGATGTGCTGTATGTTGGCTATTTCATTTAGGTTTAAAATTTTTTTAAAAAATTAAAGCTTTTAAAATGTCTTTTCAAATGCTCATGTAAGAGTTTCTCTGTAGTGATGAATGGGAATGTTAGTTTTGCTGGAATCCTTGCCAATACTGGGTATTTGAAATAATTATTTGACAATGTGATAAGTTCCAAAGGGCATCTTGTTATTTTCAAATTTTCATTTATTTGATTATTTTAGTTTAAGATTTTATTCTTTCATGTCTCTTGGCTAATTATATTCTTATGTGTTAATTCTGCTCAAATCTTTTGCCATTTTTTCAGAAGGTGGTCTCTGTTATTGATCTTTGAAATATGAACTTTGAGATATCAATTATTTTTCTGTTGTATATGATGCAACTGTTTTTTTCTTTCTTAGGCATTTTTCCTCTAATTTAATTTATAAAGATTTTGATTTACAGAACTTTTACATTTATATGAAGTTGACACAGTCAGCTTTTCCCTTTGATTTCTGCTTTGATATCATATGCAGAAAGACCTTCCTCATTCCAAAGAATATAAATGTATTTATACTGTATATTTTTATAACATAAAATAGTATAATTGTATAAATGTTTATTAGTAACTTTTAACACACTTTTCTTTAATATTTTATAGTTAGATATTTAAATCATAATTTACTTGACATGTGGGATAGAGATCTGATTTTTTTTGCCAAATTGGTCTCAAAACCAATTACTAAGAAATTAATCATTCAGAAAGTACTTGGGAGTATCTTTTATTACATAGTAATTTCTTATATACTTTGAAGTATTGTTTATACTATTCATTGGATTGTCTTTTGCTGAGTTGCATGGGTTCATAGTGACTATAATTAACAATATTATATTATAATTTGAAAGTTGTTAAGAGAGTAAATCTTAAAAGTTCTCATCACAAGGAAAAAAATTTGTAACCAAGTGAGGTGATGGATGTTAACTATATTTATTGCGGTAATTGTTTTGAAATATGGACATGTATCAAATCATTATATTGTACACCTTAAACTTATACAATGTTATATGTCAATAATACCTCAATAAAGCTGGGAAGAAAGAAAAAACAAAGTGCCATCTCTGTATTCAGGAATATAATACCTGTTTGTACTTAGGTATTGATGGTTTCAAAAACTTAATAAACTTTGTGCTAGGAAGTTGTCTTTAACTGAAGGTAGCACAAGATAGCTGATATATATTAGAATACTGATATACATTAGAATAGTTATCATAAAAGAGAAAAATATGAATGCTGTACCTCAGCCCACTGAAACCAATTTTGATTAAATATTCCCAACCTTAACCTTTTCTAACATTAATCTCTTTTCTCCATTTTTAAGGAAGTGGTACTATCTTTCTGCATGTGATTTCTTAATGCTAATCTAGAGTTGTGAGTAAGACATTTCTAAAGCTCCGAACCCTTAACAGGAACAAATCACAGTGGTAAATTTGGTAAATCTTATAACTCTTAGTCAAATACCACTTTTTTCATTTATGAATGTTTAAATGAGATTTTTAAAAACTTAATAAACAATATTTAATATCAAGTATAAAGAGCAACATACTACAATACAATGAGAGGCCTGTATTGCCTGCAATCTTTTATTTTAATCATTGTGACCCTATGCAGACTTCACAGCTTCCTGGTAAAGGAACATGACAATAGATAAGAAAGCAATCTCTGGCTTTCTTCATTTCTTTTGCATGTAAATTGTGGTGTGCTTGCTTCAGCAGCACATATACTAAAATTGCATGTAGATAGTGCTACCACCTGAAGAAGGACAGTACAGTCAACCTATAGTAGAAATTCAGATCCTTCTGCTTGCTAGTTGCAGAACTTTTGAGTAAATTATTCAATCTCTCCAGCCTCAGTTTCTTTATCTGTATAATGGGAATAATAGTATCTTGGGCTCACAGTGAAAAATGAATCAGCAACTCTAAGTAAAAAAGTATGTAGCAAAATGTGTAGAATATAAAAATCACCCAATAAATGTTATTTCTATTCCCCTCCTCCGCCTTCTGCTCAAATATAATTTCATGTTGCCTTCCCTGAAGTAAATTGTCCCTTGTCTTATCAGAAGCATTACAGAGAAGAGTTCATGCTTACTTCCTGGCAATTCCACCAAATATTCTATCAACATGAAAATTTTCTCAGCCTCTTCTATGTCATGTACACACCTTCAGATATAGTGTGTGCATTTATCATGAAGTTTGTTGCAAAAACTTTCTTCTTATTTTTTTTTTTAATTTACACACTAAATCCTCCTCTTTGCAGTATACAATTTTTTGGGTATTGACAAATGTAAAAAAATAGTGTATCCCTCACCAAAATTGTGATACAAAATAGTTCTACTGCCCCAAATGCTCTCTTGCACAGCCCCTTTGTAGTCAGCCCCACTTCCCATGCCAATCTTTGTAAACCCATCTCTCTGCTCTCTGTCTCTGTAGTTTTGTTTTTTTCTAGAATGTCATATAAATGGAATTATTTTATCTAGACTTCTAGGTCTAGTTTTCTCATGTAATAGAATCATTGTATATTTATTAATACCATTATGTGTATCAATAATTCATTCCTTTTTTATTGGCCAAGTAGTATTCCATTGTATGGTGATACCATAGTTTATCCATCCACCAGTTGAAGGATATTTGAATTGTTTCCAGTTTTTAGCATTAGCCAAGTTGCTATAAGCACTTCAATACAGGTTTTGTGAGGTCATAAGTTTTCATTTATTATGAATAAAATCCCTAGAAGTGGCATTACTGTGTCATAAGGTAAACATGTGTGTGTTTTCCTTTAAAAGAAACAACCAAAATATTTTCCAAAATGACTATCTCACTTTTGCACTTAACACCAGCATTGTATGGGAGCTCTAATTGCTCTGATTCCTTGCCAGCACTTGGTATTATTTATTGTCAGGTTTTTTGCATTCTTTTGTTTTGTTTTTACCGTCTAATAGGTATATGGTGGCAGCTCATTATGGTTTTAATTTGCATTTCCGTAGTGACTAATGATGTTAAGATTTTTTTAGGTGTGTTTATTTGCCATTGTGTATCTTTTGGAGGTAAGTTTTCAAATCTTTTGCCCATTGTCATTGGATTGTATGTTTTGTCCTTGACTTTTGAGAGTTTTAAAAAATATATTATGGATACAAGTCTTTTGTGAGATGCATGATGAAAAAAATAATTTCACAGCTTTTGGCATGCATTTTCATTTTCTTAATGCAGTCCTTTACATAATGAAAATTTTGAATTCAATAAAGTCCAATTTATTAATTTTCCTCTTCTGGCTCATGGTTTGGCATCTTTGTATATTTTTTATTGGAGTTCGATTTGCCAGCTTATAGTATAACACCCAGTGCTCATCCCATCAAGTGCCCCCCTCAGTGCCTGTCACACAGTCACCCCATCCCCCAGCCCACCTCCCCTTCTACTACCCCTTGTTTTTTCCCCAGAGTTAGGAGTGTCTCATGTTCTGTCTCCCTCTCTGATTTTTCCCACTCATTTTCTCTCCTTTCCCCTATAATCACTTTCACTATTTTTTATATTCGCCTTATGAGTGAAACCATATAGTGTTTGTCCTTCTCCGATTGATTTACTTCACTCAGCATAATACCCTCCAGTTCTATCCATGTTGAAGGAAATGGTGGATATTCATCATTTCTAATGGCTGAGTAATATATTACTCATTGTATATATAGACCACATCTTTATCCATTCATCTTTCGATGGACACCGAGGCTCCTTCCACAGTTTGGCTGTTGTGGACATTGCAACTATGAACGTTGGGGTGCAGGTGTCTCAGTTTTTCACTGCATCTGTATCTTCAGGGATGTCCACTCTCACCATTGGTATTCAACATAGTACTGGAAGTCCTAGCCTCAGCAATCAGACAACAAAAAGAAATGAAAGGCATTCAAATTGGCAAAGAAGAAGTCAAACTCTCCCTCTTCACAGATGACATGATACTGTACATAGAAAACCCAAAAGACTCCACCCTGAGATTGCTAGAACTCATACAGCAATTCGGCAATGTGGCAGGATACAAAATCAATGTCCAGGGATCAGTGGCATTTCTATACACTAACAATGAGACTGAAGAAAGAGAAATTAAGGAGTCAATCCCATTTACAATTGCACCCAAATGCACAAGATACGTAGGAATAAACCTAACCAAAGAGGTAAAGGACCTATACTCTAAAAACTACAGAACATTTCTGAAAGAAATTGAGGAAGACATAAAGAGATGGAAAAATACTCCATGCTCATGGGTTGGAAGAATTAATATTGTAAAAATGTCTATGCTGCCCAGGGCAATGTACACATTCAATGCAATCTCTATCAAAATACCATGGCCTTTCTTCAGAGAGTTGGAACAAATCATCTTAAGATTTGTGTGGAATCAGAAAAGACCCTGAATAGCCAGGGGAATATTGAAAAAGAAAACCAGAGCCAGGGGCATCACAATGCCAGATTTCAAGTTGCACTACAAAGCTGTGGTCATCAAGACAGTGTGGTACTGGCACAAAAACAGACACGTGGATCAATGGAACAGAACAGAGAACCCAGAAATGGGCTCTCAACTCTATGGTCAACTAATATTTGACAAAGCAGGAAAGACTATCTATCCACTGAGAAAAGGACAGTCTCTTTAATAAATGGTGCCGGGAAAATTGGACAGCCACATGCAGAAGAATGAAACTAGACCATTCTCTTACACCATATACAAAGATAAACTCAAAATGGATGAAAGATCTAAATGTGATACAAGAATCCATCAAAATCCTAGAGGAGAACACAGGCAACACCTTTTTTGAACTTGGCCACAGCAACTTCTTGCAAGATACACCTATGTTTTGGGATCTTATCTAATGACTTTTTTCTCAACCCAACCAGGGTCACACAGATTTTCTTATGATTTATTTCAAAAATTTGAGAGTTTTATGTTTTATATTTTGATCTTGATCTCTTTTAAGCTAATTTTTGCATAAAATGTGAGGGATGGATTAAGGTTCACCTTTTTGCATATAGACACCCAATTGCTCTAGTACCATTTTTTGAAAGGCTTTTTCCTTTAAATTGTCTTTACACTTCTTTCAAAACAGTTGACTTGAGACCTTGCTTATTTTCTTATATAAGCATTTAATTCTATAAATTATGATTTCAAAATTACTTTAGCTCTAATCCAAAAATTTTGAAATTTTGCATTTTTATTTTTGTTCTTTAAAAATATATTTAATTTTTGCTTTGGCTTTTAAGCTACTTAAAAGTATGCTGTTTGTTCTGAAGTATTTGAGTATTTTCTGATATCTTCCTATTATTCACTTCTGAAACATAACTCACAGATTTTGCATGACTACTCTTTTAAACATCTTAAAGTCCATTTTGTGACCCACAATTATAGTCTATACTAGTGAATATTTCAATTGAAAAGAAATGAATTTTTCTGTTAAGTGGAGTGTTCTAAAAACTAGATCAGTTAGATCAAGTTGGTTGATAGTATTTTTCTTGTCTTCTATAGCCTTACTTATTTTTCAGTCTACTTTTTTTTTATCAATTACTCAGAAAGGAGTCTTGAAGTCTCCAATGACAATTATGGATTTTTCTATTTTTCTTTTTTAGACCTATTAAGTTTATTAAAATGTATTATGAAATTTTTGGAAAGTTTGCACACTTTTATGATTTTATGTCTTCTTGGACAAATTATCCCTTTTTTAAAAATCACAGAGTATTCATTTATCTCTGATAATATTTCTTGACCTAGAGTCTACATTATCTGGCACTGATTAACAATAACACTTTTCTTTTGATTTGGCATATTTGCATGGTATATTTGTTTGCATTTTTACTTTTAACCAATTTATGTTTGTATATTTAAAGTGAGTTTCTTGTATATAACATATCCAATTGGATCTTGCTTTTAAAATCAATCAGTTTGTCTTTTAGTTGTGTTTTAAACAAACATTTATGTAATTATTGATATATTTGTATTTAAATGAACCACTTTGTTATCTGATTTCTATTTTTTCTATACGGTCTTCTTTTTTCCTTCTTTTTACCTTCATTGTTTAATTGAGTATTTCTTGTGATTACATTTAATTCCACTCCTGTTTGGGTATTTCTTATGATTAGATTTTATTGACTTACTATTTATATCTCTAGAAATGTATAGAAGTTGCTCTAGGATTTAAAATATGCATCTTTAGGGGCTAGATGGCTCAGTTGGTTAGGCATCTGACTCTTAATTTCAGCTCAGGTCATGATTTCAGTGTCCTGAGATTGAGCCACATATAAGGGTCTGTACTCAGCAGGGAGTCTGCTTGAGATTTTCTCTCTCTCTCTTTCCCTCTGCCCCTCCTTCCACTCATACACTTTCTCTCTCTAAAATAAATAAATAAATAAATAAATCTTTTAAAAATAAATTATACATAAATAAATAAATAAATAAATAAATAAATAAATAAATAAAATGTGCATCTTTATTTAATTAGTGTTTATCCTCAAATAATATTACAATGCTTAACATGTAGTGTACGATTCTTCTAAGAATAGATTTCTAGTTTGCCTTCCCAAACAGTGTGCTTTTATTATCATTGTTGTCATATATTTTACATATATATATAATACATTGCTTTTTTGGTTTTAGACATTTAACTTTTTTTTTTAAAAGATTTTATTTATTCTTTCATGAGATACACAGAGAGAGAGAGAGGCAGAGACACAAGCAGAGGGAGAAGCAGGCTCCATGCAGGGAACCCAACATGGGACACGATCCTGGGTCTCCAGGATCATGCTCTGGGCTGAAGGCAGGGCTAAAGTGCTGAGCAACTCAGGCTGCCCTCATTTAACTTTTAGAGTGATTAAAAGTAATCAAAATGAATTTTATTATTACACAGTCATTTCTGCCACTCTTCATTCCTTTGGCCTGAAGAATTTCTTTTAGCTTATCTTGTAGAGTAAGCGGGAAATGAATTCTTTCTGTTTTTGTTTTCCTGAAAAAGTTTTTATTTCTACTTATTTTTTAAAGATATTTTCCCTGAGTATAGAATTCTAGATTGACAGTTTTTCTTTATTTCAGCACTTTAAAGACTTCATTCCTATAAATTGACTTTCATAGTTTCTGACAAGAAGTCTACTATAATTCTTATCTGTCATTCCTCTGCCTGTAATTTCTCTCCTTTTATCCGCCTAGCTGTCTTCAAAATTTCTTGTTTTCAGATGTTTATATCTGTAATTTTCTTATCCTGCTTGATGTTCTTTAACATTTTTTATCCGTGCTCTATTGTCTGTCATTAATATTAATAAATTTTTAGTCATTATTCCCTTGACTCTTTGCCTTTCAGCTTGGGTTTTTTCTATTGGCCTATACTCAAGTTCACTGATCCCTTCTTTGGCTATCCGAGCCTATCAATAAATCCATTGAAGACATTCTTCATCTTTGTTACTATTTTTTTCATTCCTGGTAATTCCGTTTGGCTCTTTCTTAATTTCCATCTTTCTGCTAAAATTCCATTTTATCTTGCATTTGTTCAAGTTTTCTGTTATAGCCTTCTACATATTAGTCATAGTTATTTAAATTTCCCTGTCTTGTAATTTCAACTTTTATATCATATCTGAGTATGGTTCTATCAATTGATCTGTGCCTTAGTAATGTGTTGGGTCTTTTTCTTTTCCCTTGCTTTCTCATATGCAAAGATTTTCATAAGTTTTTGTTAAAAGCCTGATATCTTATGTAGGACAGTAAAGGTTGAAATGAAGTAGCTTTTTTATTTTGGTTTTGATGGGGGAATTTGGTTTTTGTTTGTTTTTGCCCAAAATGGGCACGTGTGTGTGTGTGTGTGTGTGTGTGTGTCTTTTAGTGTAGGAGACTGAGTCAGTCTAGTTAGCCATTGAACTGGTTTGAGACCCTGATGTTGCTTTGATTACCTTCAGGGTACCAAAGGCTTCAAATTCCTCTGTTCGTACCTTGCATTTAGTGTATGGTATCAATAGGGACAATGTTTAGGAAGTGTTTCAACTATATGCTCCATCCTCAGCTCTGGGTCTTTGCTTTGTGCTGAATTTCAGAAAGGATATCTCTCCATACTCTTGCTACTACCCCAGCAGTTTACTTCATTATTACTTGTATTTGAAGGTTGTCAGTTTGATGGTGGAGGGCAAGGAGGGCATTTTCTGTTGTGCTAAGTAAGCTGCAGTCTTAGGCAGCACTATTTCTCTGGGTCACAAATGTGACTTTTTCTCTAGCCTTCACCCAACTATAGTCTCAACACATTATCCTGTCCCTCCTTCCAGGGCAAAAGAGTAATTTTATGTTTACCTTCCTTAGCTACCAAGGGTTTTCTCCAGTGTTCTAAGGGCAGTAGAGTGTGTTCTCTCTGCAATTTAAATCTTATGTTTCCATAATAGAGGTAAAGAATGGGATGTGGGCAAAGTTCTGTGGCCCTCGCATAGCAGCTACTGTTCCCTCCCTCAGATTTAGACCACAAGGGATGAGTTGGGCACTGCTTCAAATCCTTTTTTGCAAGTGAGTGGTAAGGTACATAGAAAAGAACCTAAGACTTGGTGCAAACTATCCCAAGGAGCTACATAGTCTCTCACCACTCAGTCTCTACCAATTCATCAACAATTCTGGATGAAATTTATCTACTTCTGACTACATCTGCCTCAGATAAACAAGTGCTCAGGTCCAGTCTTACCCTGAAGGAAAACTGTATCTTCTTAGGTTTTGGCTAATTGCTTGCCACATGACCTTAGTTCCCTTATAGGTTAAAAAAAAAAAAAGTTAGCTTGAAGTGTGTCAACCTTTGTTGTGCTGTTGTTTCTAAGAGCATGAGTGTTGTTCCTTCCACCTCTCCACATCTTAAGCAGAAACTGGAGGTAGCTGGTTTTAAATTTTCTTTAGCTTTGTTCCACAGAAAATCTTTAGCTTCAGGCTATGAATATTTTAGAATTTTTCCTCTATCTTTTCTAGGACTATTATATTCCTTTATCTTTTATACCGACATTTTCTTCTATAGGTGGAACTGAATTGCCATTAATTGGCATTTTCTAGTACTTTGTACTTATGAAGTATTTCAGAATCATTGAAATAGTTTTCTCTGTAACAGTTGCATAGGGGAAATGAATAGCATCTGTCCTTTTGTACATGAGAGCATTGAAGCATAGACATATGTAGTCATTTGTCTAGGATCAGAGCAAATATATATTAAAACTTCAAAAGTTAATATGTTAGTTATTTTAGGCTCCTGCTCTGACATTTCACTGTGGCAAAGCTGCCAGGACATTTTCCCTCAGAACCATAGGGAGAAATCAAGCCTCATTAGAGTAGTTACAATAGTAAATTTTCATGTATTTTGAATATTAAGTTTAAACTCAGCCTAAATAATGACCGTTGTGATCTCCAAAGAACTTTGCCAAACCTTTACTATGCTAGTGTCTTAAGTGCAAGGCAAGGCTGTGGTAGAGAAAGAAGAGCTTTAGTTCTCTTATAACTTTAGACCCTGGTCAGAATTGATCAACAGATAAAGAATTCCAGTAGGGACTAACTAACATGGAAGTAATATAATCCTAAATATAGGGTCAGGAATTAACTTCTTAATTTTACCTGGGAGAGTCTCTTGCATCCAAGCATGTTCCTTTCTAGAGTCAGGGCACCTGTGTTCTCACTGCCCTCTTGTGAACTATCTCTGGTTCCAGGCCCTGAAGTTACCAAATGTTGGTCTTTGAGCTTCTTTGATTCCCACTTAATAGTGTCTTTCCATCAGTGTATTTAGACCAATCAAGTCCACAACAGAGAGAATTAGTATTGGATCATAGAACTTGATAAAAAGTTGGAAATCATATTTTTCAGCAACCCAAAATCAAATCAGTGTGCTTTCTTGCATTTTTTTAAAAAAGCTTTTAGTTATAAACATAAGAAAAACAGGAACTAAAACAAAAAGCTGAGTACTTACTCCCTTTTCATTATACTTTTATTGTCTATGCTACAAGTCAGTCAACAATAACTGTTGGCTATATAAATCCGAGCAAAAGGGAGATACAACATCAATGGTCATGGGCAGGAGAACTGGGGGAAATAGAGGTGAATGAATCAGATCCCAAGATTTTGGAGGCCATACCAAGCCATTTTTTATGGCAATGTGGAAGCAAATTGCCTGTAAGAGCAAGGAGGGCAATTGGACTACCATTGAATCCTTCCTATGATACAGTAAAGTTGAAACCACCTTTACTTTAAATAGTTAAATGCATTGGAGTTGACATAAAGAAGAAAATATCAAGGTGCAAAGAAGTGAATATAATCTTTCCATAAAAGTTAATGCTCAGTGGAATGTTAGTACAACCAGGACTTAAGACTCTGATTGCATCCTAATTTTGATAAAAGTCATAGGAAATGTTTGCCAAAGATTTAAGTGTTCTGTGCTCATAAGTTGACTGCTCTTTACCTACTGCGCTTCCTCATCCTGTGCTCTAAAGGCTAACATTTGCCTTAAGGTTGCAAACCTGGGGGGTCAAAGCCCATGAAATTTTTTATGGGTCAAAGCCCACGAATAAAATAATGGGTCAAATGACCTAATAACTCTTGAGGAAATATCAAACTATCAAATAGATAAAATAATACAGAACAACCCAACTTGAATTTTAATGGTAAGTTTTGAGAGTGGGGTCGTGAAGAAAGGAGTCGGAGAGGAAGATATAAATGTTTAGATAGAGGCAATAAAAGAAAGATGAGAGAGTTCTAGGTAAGATGCAGTAAGTACACTAAACACCTCCTCCAAACTATAAAACCTGAACCAAATGCATGGAGCTTATACTGGTGTCCCTGAGGAGTAAACACCAGCAGGCTAATCAGGGAAGAGTACCAGACTTGCAGTACCACTGGATCTATTCCTCTCCAGTACCTCCCAGCCTGAACTAAATGCAGCTGATACCAGGAGTGAACACCCAGAGCAGACAGTGAAGTCTATGAGAAAGCCTTTAGCTCTGGTTGGAGGAATAAGGGGAACTCCTAATGATCAGAGAGTACAGAAATTCTCCACTTTGTGTGACTATTTCTTCTTTTATTTACATTCTCTCATGCACTAGCTGCAAGATGATCCACTAAGGTAGTGGCAATGACCAGTAATGAGCAGTAATTTGTACATTTATAGCTAAAAAATAAACATCAAGCTAAACCTAACGTCTTATTCAAAAATTACTTCAAAACAGATCACATATCTAAGTGTAAAGCATAAACTATAAATATGTAGAATACAGTTTGGACTAAGCAATGAAATTTACACGATACCAAAAATACAGAAGAAAAAAATAATAATTTGAAAAAATTGGATCTGTAAGTATTGATGTTAAGAGAATGAAATGGCAAGCTACATACTGGAAGAAAACATTTCTGAATCACAAATCTGACAAAGGACTTGTATCAGAATATATTTTTTAAAAACTTGTAAAACAAATAAGAAAAAAAAGTTAAACATGGGTGAAACATTTGAACAGACCGTTCACCCATTGAGGCTGTAAGGATGGAAAGTAAGCACATGAAAAGATGCTCAACATCTTTAGTCCCTGGAGAAATGGAAGTTAAAACCATGAGGAGATACTACTACACACTTACTAGGATAACTAAAATAAAAAATACTGACCTGTGAGATAACAGAGCTCTTCTATATTACTGCTGGGAATGCAAAATGATATAGCACTATGGAAATAGTTTGGCAGTTTAAACATGTTCTTAATCTATGATCCAGCAATTCCATTCTTAATATCTACTCCGCAAAAATGAACATGTCTATTCTCAAAACAATCAGTTTGTGAATGTTTAATATAGCTTGATTCTAATTGCCAAAAATGAGAACCAACCCAATGTCCTTCAGTGGCTAAACAGATAAACTGTGGTACATCCATATAAGGAAATACTGCTCAGTAATAAAAAGGAACAAACTTTTGATATATTCAGCAACTTGGATAAATCTCAAAATATTATTCTATAAAGAAGCCAGCCTCAAGTGTTGCATAGTCTATGGTTACATTGAGATGGTGTTTTCAATAAGATAAAACTGTAGGCATGGACAATATATCAGTGGTTGCTGGGAGTTGGGATGAGGGAGAGGGTGACTATAAAGGGACAGCAAGGAGTTTCTGGGAGGACAAGGAACTTTTCTGTATCCTGTTCTGTATCCTGGTGGTGGTAGCATGAATCTATACATTTGTTAAAATTTATAAAACTGTATACCTAAAAAATACCAATTTTAGCCTGATTTTTTATAAAGCAGTTTTTTTTTTAAAGAGAGACACAGAATTGAGCCTAAAGGAATTTTTAGCTTCAACTTTATTTTATGATGTTGATTTCAAGTCCAGGAACCAGAGACATGTAATAACTGCAGACTAGTACATCACTGAATCCTGTCACCAAAGACAGGGGTCCCTGGATCCTCTGAAAGTAGTTAAGTGACAGACTGGTAATTCTTGAGATGATTTGACAGCTGTAAATAGCCAGTCTGTATAATCCTGGTCAACCAGAAATATTTTTGTCAATTATTCAAATTGGTTGTCTCTGATTTCCTGCCTCACTGACTCAGATTTCCCAGGGAGCTGCCAACCCATTACATTTCCAGATATTTGGCAAACTAATTATGGGTCATGATTTAAGTTGTTCTAACAATCATTGCTCTTTTCTGCCTTCTGAAATCCAAACTTTTTTTTGTCTCTTTGTCGACCCCCTCCCCCCAAAAACCTGGAAACCACCTTTGTAATTATTTTATTTTATTTATTTATTTAAAAGAAAGAGAGAAGCAGAAGGAAAGGGAAGGGGAAAGGGTCTCAAGCCAACTCTACCCTGAGCATGGAGCTTGAAGCAGGGCTCAAACCCATGACCCCAATATCATGACCTGAGCCAAAATCAGGAATCTGACACTCAAATGACTGAGCCACCCAGCCGCTCCTGGAAACCTCTTTTTTTTAAGTCAACTTCATATCACCCCTCATTTCTTTAACTTTCATTTCTTTCCTGAGAGCTCCTTATAGATCCTTCTCTTTGAAGGAGTAAGTATAAACGAAGATGGCTGGTTAACTGGTGGTGGCCTAGGCCAAATTATGGTCTATTTTCTGCTCAATTTCTTCTTCCTCATCCCATTGCCAAGGTTCAGAGAACCATATTCAGAACCAGCATGCTCCGGCAATTCATTCACTGGACCCAGGCAGCTGGGGTCATACGGACCACCATCAGCTGTCCACTTTGTACCCCTCATTGCTTTCTCCTAATTTCTAATAATATGTCCATTGGTAGAATTGCCTATGATAAACCAACAATTAAACATATTGGATGTATTTTGCAGAGCACTGCCACCCCTGTGTCTATCCTAGTGCTTGTTCTGTAGTTTCTGTACAAAACCTTCTAGTCTTATGGATTCAGATTACAATTTAGCTGACATCATAAAACCTTTATATGCCAGGTGCTTTTACATGTATTATCTCACTTAACCTCCAAGAACACCCAACATGGTGAAAGTATTCCTTAAGCACTAATTTGTATTATGTGCTATCTTAAACTCACATTTAGGCCCATTTAGAGCTTTCTAGGGCCTTGCAACATGATGGCATGGGCATATCTATAGGAACACATAATATTTTCAGAGAATTAGTTAAGTGAGGTATACTATACATAGTAACATAATACTTGATGGGTACATGGTGTTTTTATGATCCACAAAGATAAGATGTCATTTCTCTAATTGACAAAAAAATGATACATTAAGTATTTATTTGTATCATGTGCAAATCTGTCACAATCCGGAAGCTTTGGACAAGTTAATACCACAAGCTTTGGCTGAGCTAAATTTGAGTATTCCGCTGAACCATTTTGGGTTTTTGAGTCTTTTATTCCCTTGTCATGGTAAAGCATAACAATAGCTAGGCAGAGGCAGTTGGATTAAGAGAGTCATCATCACCTATTCTTTCACTTAACCAGTGCCAAAATCAATTTTGAAGCATTATCTCAAAGTTGCTTTCGACTCAGTCTGGGTGTTTCTCTTCAGCTAGAATATCACCCCCTACACTGGAATCTTTATTACATCACACTAATCTAATTTAAATGCATTTTTACTGTACTTGGTTTAATGAATGTGGAATGTGTCACTATGAAATTGCACCATTAATTTGATAAATAGGACTTGAAGGTATAATTTTTTCCAGCATTGCAGACTAATGAAGCTAAAATACATATATAATAAGAAGTGTAAATAATAAATTATTCTTAGGAGCAAAAAAATTAATTAGATCTTACCACAGATTGCATCTCAATGTCAATTTTTTTTTTCAAAACTACTGACTTTCAAACTACTTGGAACACCATTGTAAACCTTGGAAAGTTCCTCAAGTGATTACCTCCCATCCTGGGAATCTGTTTTAAGAAACTGCTATTGTTCAAAAAATCCTTTTAAGATGCCAGTACGGATCCCCTGTTGTCATTTCTACAGGGCATTTAGAGTATCTAGATGAATTAATCTTTTTCTTTAAGTTGTGCGGTTTTATTTATTCATAAAGACTCCTGAAAATCCTTTCAGATAGTATGCTGTGGAGACAGACAAAAAAAAAAAAAAAAACAGGAAACCTTCTATGCAAATTTGCCTCCAAAGGCAACAGAGTTCTATTCACAGTGATTTCAGGGGAAAGTTCCTCCTACAAGCTGGCTGTTCATAGGAAGTCTGTGCCATCCATGGGATGAAGGATTTGATAACAGAGAGCAATAGGTCACTCCCAATTACTGTTCAGATGCACACTCTGTGGGTAAGAACCAGATAGTAGCTAAGCTAGAAATTAGCTGGTAATATGCACACTAAAACCAGAGACCAGATAATGCTCCAAAAGAGATTGTATTCCTTGGGTGGAGAGAAAGGAATTATGACTGGCATAAGTGAGTTTTGGTTCAGGTTCAGCATAGGAACAGTGACTTAAGTGTCTGTACATGTTAGCCAGTAATTCCTAGCCCTCTAATTAATGAAATCTTCGCAGAGGACATTAGCTACAGGATGTCCGTCTGCTTAGAAACACGAAGACTACTACAACCAAAATGTATGGCAATATGAAGCCCATTTGGAGACTCCATTTTTTGTTTTTATTACCTATATTAATTTGAAAAACAAAGTGCCCATCATCCCCAATAACTATGTTTTATGTATTTTTGATTTATCAGATATAAGGATTATTTCAGCTTCATTGTCAAGACGAGACTAAATTTTCCCTTAGAGAAAGATTCCAAGGAGAGGGGGGACAGAAGCTCTTGGAATTAGAATGAACTATGTGGGGTCCACACACCCCCTCTTTGTCCCCAGCTGGAGGTCTGTACATTCAAAGACCATTTAATCATGCTCTGTCTGTCCCTTCCCAAGCCTGATGCAGGACGCTGGGCCAAATGCTATCCCTGGCCTTATTTTCTATTCCTAGTGTGTAGTTTAACAAACAATGTTTTTTATTCCTTGTTATTTGATTTGGAGCCAAATTTCTGACGTGGCATCAGTTTGGTTGCCAGATAATGCATTAAACCTTACTAAGGGGTAAACATAATGATCTTCATTAAACCCCTTAAATGAACCCACCTCCTGCTTCTTCAGGTTGAGAAAAGCATTGACAGGGAACATTGTGAAGCGTCTTGGAGCTATTTTCTTCTTGTAACAGGGGGAGGGAGAGATGAGTGGCAGCTTTTAGGGGGCGAAAGAAAGTTAGGTAAACATAAAAGGTTTTGTAAGATTTCCTCTCCTAATGGCAAAGTTTTCAGAGCAATAAATCACAATTCAGTCAATACCATTAGTTTTGGGGCATTATATACCCTCATTAAAGTGCATAAACAATTATATTTATTGAAGGTAATGTACTGTGTAGTGCATTATAACGACACTCATTAACATATGTAATCATCATTCGAATGGGCTTTACTACAATGTAAACTGATAATGGCATGATTACACACTGGGTTATTAACTTTTCAGTCTTAAGATAATGAAAGGTGATGCAAGAAACCGAAAGCACATATGCGTAGCCCTTCATTTGTGAGTTACGCACTTCCACGCCAAATTCTAAGTTCAGGTACCATGCTCAGGAGCTCATTTTGCCTCTTGTGTTGACACAGTACCAGAGTCAATAGTGCTTTGAAGGAGGGGTGGGAGACAGTATGTGATAGGAAGTAGCTCAGACCCAATTATGAAGATCATTCTGCGGGCAACCTATTTTCTATTTTCTATTGTGGCTTGTCTGGTTCATTCTCTGCTTTCAATACTCTTCCACACCAGACTTGGTCGATATCACCTGCTCTAAAAAAAATGGGAACTTCCTCCAAATGTTTCCTTTGGAAATTTCACTTAAGAGGCATTTAGCTAGTGATGGGGAAAAATTGGAAAACTCCAGATTAAGGGATGTTCTACTAAAGTGACAAAATCATGAAAGATGGTGCTTGCTTTGGCAGCACATATACTAAAATCATGAAAGATGAAGAAAGAGTAAGGAATTATTCTAGATTAAAATATTAAGTGATCACTTAATGCAATGTCTGATGCTAGAGTCGATAGTGAAACAGAATTTTTTTTCTCTTTTGTTATAAAGATGGTTTTTATCTATACACATGTAAAGATATCTAAGAGTAAAGTCCCTTTGTGTCTTCAACTTACTCTCAATTGAATCTAAAAAATGAATATATACTTGATAATAATGTTACTACTAATAATAATATATAAGGAAAGAGTTAAAAAGCAACTATGAAAAAAATTGTAATTTGAATGAAGAATATTCAGGAATTTTTTTGCACTACCCTTACAGCATTCTCTAAGTCTGAAATTATTCTAGATTAAAAACATTTAGAATTAAAGAATTGGCCATAAAGGGCCCCTGGGTGGCTCATTCAGTTAAGCGTGTGTGCCTTCACCTCAGGTCATGATCTCACGGGCCTGGTATTGAGTTCTGCATCGGGCTCCCTTTTCAGGGAGGAGTCTGCTTCTCCCTCTCCCTCTGCCCCTCCCTTTGCTTCTGCTTTCTATCTCTCTTCCTCTCTCAAATAAATAAAACCTTTATTTTTTATTTTTTTAAAGATTTTATTTATTGATTCATGAGAGACACAGAAAGGGAGGCAGAGACATAGGCAGAGGGCGAAGCAGGCTCCCTGCAGGGACCCTAATGCAGGACTCAATCTTAGGACCCTGGGATTACGACCTGAGTCAAAGGCAGACTCTCAACCAGTGAGCCACCCAGGCATCTCAGTAAACAGAATCTTTAAAAAAAATTAAAATAAAAAAATAAAATTAAAAGGAAAGAAAGAATTGACCATAAAAAGGCCACAGCTTTAATTAAGCAGATCTGTTGGCTGGCGTTATCAGCAACAAGTCAGAATAATGATCAGGATTTCCGACTCATTTATGTCCTTTATCTGCTCTGTCAGTGGAAGTCCCAGATTTGTGAGGACAGTTCTTAATTCCTTTGCTCCCAGCTGATACCTATTTCCTATATTTTAGAGTCAGGAATGACAAAGGATTTTGTGATATGAAAGGCAAAAGACATTGTACTCTAATCACCGAGATTAAAGAGTAATAGCAGTAGCTACTTAAAATTCCCTCTAAACCAAGACTTCACAACCAGTTCTGCATCAGCTTGAGAGCTGTTCTCAAAAGAATGATTGACTTACATCTCTGCGGAAGCTGAAGGAAAGCACTCCTGGCTGTTTTCCTCCTACACAAACCACTGCATTCACACACTTAAGTAGGACCCAGACTTGAACCATTGGATCGTGCAGAGTAGTCATCAGCTTACCAAACCACGCACCAGGAAATAGTGAGACAAATAAAGCTACAGTAAGTTACCTACTGAAGGAAGAACCAAGATGAGACTCATCCCCCAAGTCTCTGGCATTAGTCCTTTTTTGTCCCTTTAGGCCACATAACCCTATGAAAGCAGTAATGTCAATCCAATTTAAAATCTGCTTTAGAAAATATTTTCTTTAATTGTCTCGTATTCACAGAATTTCACAGAAATTGAGGACTTCTATCGCTAAGAGCTATCCTTCTCAAGGTCTGATTGTAAAGGCAGACCGTGCTCAAGAAATGCAGAGCAAACTTAATCAATAGCCCTCACTAACTAAGGGGAAATACGTAATACATCTGCATCTGTATAGAGATAACTAGACTTGAAGACTACATCCACGGGGTTAATGTTTTTATTAAATCGTAGTAGTGTTGGCACAATCATCTCTTCTCATTATAAATACTGAGCGCTTTTATTTGCTACAGGGTATAGCTTTAAGAAATTTCCAATTGACTGACAGCTGCCTATCAACTTCTGACTCTGGAGAGATCCAGGAACTCAGCTTGCAAAGCTCCAGGGAATTCTAAGGAGCTCCAAGACGGTTAATGGCTGTCCATTAGCGTGAGGCCCAGCGGAGCCCTAGAATCTGTTAAGTGGGAAGTTCTTGCTGTAGAAGGTCAGATAATTCCCTATTGTCATCCGAGAGAACTGGGAAAATTCAACTTGAAGCAAAGACTGGGGTGCTATAAGTTTATGTACTAAGGGAAATCATTTCATGCAGTTTGGTATTACCGTACACCATGTTTTATTTATACTCTATACTAGATGAGAAATTGAATACTATGCTCTTTTCTGGCAATGGAAACTTGCCTTATTCTCCTGAACTGGGCACGGCATCAATATAGCAGCTTGCAGCCTTTTTGACTATGTATTATAGAGTGGCTTCTGTGCATTATATATTAAATCCGATATGCACTGTGAGTTTATATGCCACACACACTACATTTTTCTATATTACGTCCTGCAATCTATCATATTAAGTGAAAGGGGTGATGGAGTGGGCCTCAGGTAATGTAAAGAAGATTGCTAACAGCTTGCATGCTGCGTTGAGAGTAGGTAAGTATTTCTGCAGTGTGCTCTGTGTATATACAGCGAGTGAGCACACAGCAAACTGACCATGTAGAGGGCTCAACATCCCTGGCAATGGAATTAACCACCTATATACTCCCGAAATTACCTACCAGCCCAAGCAACATGCCTGCCCCATTAACAAAGCCCAGAAAAGTTTCATGTGAACCAAACAGCCCTTCCCAGAAGTGGGAATAAAAATGAGGTCTGGCTCATTAAAGAAAAAACAGGCCCCCTAAAACAGTCAAGTCAGGCTAACAACGGACCTCAGCACAGGAAACATGGACAAACGTTTAGCAATTACAGCCTCTGGGCTGTCGATATATGTCTCATGTTCTTCAGCCTAGAATGTGGAAGAAGCCTGGAGGTCCCATCTCTAAACACTATGTAAAAAGGAACACAAAGGCAATGATTCATGACTGATGAAGGAGGAAGTATTGACTATCCTTTTTGAAATTCAAGTGCATTTGCTCATGACATTATCTGTTCATGTATCAGAATACCTAAATCCGGGAATACTGTGAATTGTGTTACCTGTCTCATCACCGTCCCTCAAATTGTCTCTTATGGAACTTTCTGGATTGGGAAGTATACATAAACTGGGCCTCTGTCTTTTTTAGCATAACTTTTATGGCTCATTGGGAAGTCTGATGGCAAATTTTTACTTTTCCGGGAACAGTTCTTGGTTCTGCTCACTTATTGATTTAAAGATAAATGTTTTCTCATTACCTGGGACCTAGGTATTGTGACTGCCCATCAAGACTTTGACCTTGTGTTCAGCCACCGCGGGTTCCCCTGGCCTTGGACTGCCTGGGATCCTGCAGTTACTTTAATCTGTAGCTACTAATCTTGGAATTACACTCTAAGAAAAGAACCCCACTATTAGACACTCACGAAGGACCACCGGACACCCCTGCCTTCTCATTGTCACTGCAGAATCTGTTCCTAAGAGCCGTGGAAGTGGTCACCAGGATGAAGAATTTTTTCTATCAATATTAGTGAAAAGAACCATCACTTACGGTGGTGTATAATCACTCATTATTTCTATTCTTCTAGCGCTGATAAACTTCATGTGGTGAGGGGATTGTAGCTTTTGTAGAAAGAGACACTTGGCCTTGAGTATCAGGCTTTACAATACATCTCTGGTGCAATATTATCAGGTGACACCAATTCATCCCAGAGCATTTTACAGCTTAACAGAAGGTTTTGATTTCCTGGAGGAGTCTTAATTGATTCTGAATTCTTTAGCATTCAACCTTCCTCACGACGATTGTTATAAGACTTAATACAGGAAATATTAAGTTTAGACAAAGAAGGCCCAGAAGGGATACTTTCGTGGACTGTCAAAGATATGTTTCACTATTAAGAGGAAGTGCCAAGCTAGCTGAGGAGCCTTGGGTTTCAGCTTTAGGTCACCTTATGTATTTCTCCAGCTGCCTTGGAGGGGGCGGATCCACATGATCCACGACCTGCATTGCTTGGTTGATGTATGGAGTGACACTGACAGGTCAAGGAAAATGAGCCAGAGTAACTTTCAGCGTTCTTCCATCAAGGAGAAAGCTGCCAGAATTCAAAACTCTAAGGATGCAGGAGTGCTGAGAAATACAGCATCAGGAAAATGGCTCCATCAGAAGAAGCCCCTGCACTGTACGAGGAGGCCTGGAACCTGCTTTGCCACAAAATTTGCACCAAGTTTCTATCCTGTTCCAGTCAGCAGACTGGCAAACCTTACCTCATAACTTTTAGAAGGACTAATCAAGGAAAGTATGAGGATGTGGTATTAATAAAATAATACCAGTAATGGCACATGTTTACCTTCATGGATGGAGAGGAATCCTTGGGTTGCTTAAAATATCTAGGGTATCATGATGTGCCCGTCTCTGGATTATAAGGATGCTGCATGGCCTGCCTCCTTCTTTTGAGCCAGTGCATCTACATTGCCCCTCACCAACACAAGTGGATAAGGTGAAAGGTGGTCCTCTAGTCACCAGAGGAAGAAATTATCTTAACCAAATCTTCATTTATTCTTTCATTTATTAAAATAAAAATTTTTCAGGCACCTGGGTGGCTCAGTGGTTGAGTGTCTGCCTTTGGCTCAGATCGTGATCCTGGGGTCCTGGGATCAAGTCCTACATCGGGCTCCCTGCAAAAAGCCTGCTTCTCCCTCTGCTTACGTCTCTGCCTCTGTGTGTCTCTCATGAATAAATAAATAAAATCTTTAAAAAAAATTTTAAAATAAAAAATAAGTAAAATAAAAAGTTTTCCACATACCATTCTGTGTCCAACACACTCTAACACATTTACAGAAAATGAGGATGGGGAGGATTTTTTCCCCATTCCTAAAGTGAAGGAGTTATGTCACGAGGCCAAGTTGCCACAGCCAAGCATTAGTCAGCAAAGATTGGTCTTCCATGGGCCACTCTACAAACCCAACCACAGGGCCTGCTTTGCTTTCATTTTTTTATTTCTCACACTACATATGCAAGGTTTCCCAGTATACCATCTTATACCAGTTTATTAAAAAAAAGAAAAAGTACATAATCATTCTACAGCTGTCAGAATTGCCTGGAAAAGCCCAAGAGTTCAGTACGAAAGGTGCTATTAGGTTGGGAAAAACACCATGGCTGCCACAGATGGCTCATTTTCACAATAGACCTAAGGTTTAAAAAAAAAAAAACACTAGTTGTTTTGCCTGCAGCATAAACAAGGAATATTCTCCTTGAGCAAGAGGAACTGGCTTTGCAGAGATGAGGCTCCAATCTGTCTTTCTAAATTCTGACATTAGAAAGAAACACATATGGGTACATAAACAAATACTCACATGGCAAAGGTACAAGTCTGGGGTAGTTGCATCCAAAGCTTGACTTTACAACGTTATTTTTCATGATGGTGTCAGTAGTGTTTTAAAAATTAATAATAATATTTTTATTGTAAAAGTAACATATGTTCATTCCTGAAAATTTGGGAAATAAAGAAAATCTATCCGTAATTTTACCATCCAAGGATGACTATAATAACTCTTCGGTATATTTCCTTCCAGTCTACACACACACATATACATATATTTACATATACATATATGTATACATGATATACACATATTCCATGAATATCTTTAAAATAAACAATATATAGTATACATTATACATAGGCATATTTTCTGTGTATATATCTATTACAAACATACATACTTCTCTTTTTACACCATTGAACAGTACAATGTATTTATATTTATGCCCAGTTCTATATCTTTCTTTTATTGCTTAATATTGTAATTATAACAGGAACAATTTCCCATGTTCGTAATCATTAGTTATGCTCACTGAGCACTTTTAATGACTACATACTATTCCACTATGTTTACACATCATAGCTTGTTCAATAAGTTATTTGCTCTCAGAAATCTCAAAAAAAGTTGCCAGTTTTTGTTTTGTTTTGTTTTCTGTGGACAATGCTTCACTAGCCATCCTTATATTTAAATCTTTGACTATGTCTCTAATTCTTAAAATTACCATATCAAAGAGCGATCATGGCTTCAAACATTTTTTTCAGACTCTTAATATATATTGCTAAATACTTTACCCAAACAGACTTTGTTCACAGAGGGTAAGAAATTTTCCTGATTAAATATCAAGGCATATGGGAACAGAGCCAATTTGGTACAAAGAGTATAACTTCACAATTTTTCATAACTTGAAGAAGTTAAGTCTACTTCAGAAATAAACCCAAATGGAACTATTTTGTAGCTGACAGTTGTTAACGCTACAATGACCACCCAGATTTTAGACTGTTTTCATCACAACCTCAACCCTTCAAAAGTAGCATTCACGACTTACATTGCATTTTTAGTCACTACCTTTTATTACATCTCCACTAAGTACCTCTTAATGTTATAATTTCCTCAATCTCCTCACTGTTGGGACCCTCCACAGAACAAACAGTTTTATTAGAAGGACTTGGGAAATGTCCTTGTTTATCCTAATGTGTAGAATATCTTGGACTCACCTGAGGAATTATCAGTATCTTTCAGGAGACAATATAGTCTCCCAGCTCTCATGCCTCACCCTAAAATCTCCCTTGAAATACGCAGTAATCTGAAAATTAGGAAAAACATTTTATTGTATATCTGTGTGTTTTTAAATGCTGGCAGTGGGCTGTCATTTTGTCCCTTTGACAAAAGGCTTCTCCTGTATAAATACACTCCTGAGCAATTGTAGAGATCAATATTATCTTTATGAAGTACACTGAAGCAGTGAACATATTGCTACTCAGGTCCCACATGTATCTGCATGGAGTTGGATTTGAACCCACAGTCTCCATATTTCCAACTCCAGGCAGTTGAGCTATGCCCCCCAATACACACACATACACACACACACACACACACACACACACACAATGACCCCGATGATCTAAGCTCTTATGTGGAAAATTTGATGGATAGAGAAAGCTCAAGCACGAAACTGGAACCCCAAATCAATAAACATATTAGGACTGGGTACCCACAAATTGGCAGCCATTTAATTCCCCTGCTATTAATGCTTTTCTTCCAGACATGAGCTGGGTGCAATGTGTGAACCCAAGCAGTTTGCCCTGGAAGCTGCTTCAGTGGGCCAAAGGAGGGACCTTTCTCACTTAGTGCTTCAAGTAGTCTTCTTAGTGTGTATTTATTTCAAAACTTGTTAAAAACTCATATTTCCATCCAATTGGTGTTCATTGGCTGAAAGGAAAACTTCATGGCATTCCATTTATTAAAATTTCATAAAAAAAAAAAAGATCTTATTTACCCATGAGAAACATACAGAGAGAGACAGAGACACAGGCAGAGGGAGAATCAGGCTTCTGCGAGCCTAATGCAGGACTTGAGCCCAGGACGCTGGGATCTTCACCTTAGTCGAAGGCAGACGCTCATTCACTGAGCTACCCAGATGCCCCTAAAAATTCTTATTATAAATATTTTCAAATAATAGAGATATTATAATAAACATCTATATGCCTATCTGTCATTTTCAACTATTTTTTTTTGGCTCATGCCTCTAGTTTTAAGGGTGATCCTGTTTGATTCTCTAGAAACAATGGGCCTCTGTTGATGGTGGCAGTACGAAGTCCACAGGATTTAGAAGATCTGTTATAGAGGTTTTTCTCATCTCGGTGTGAGATAACAACCATCTGATTAAATTGCTAAAATAAAACACCCAAGACTCCATATTGGATCCTGACATC
The DNA here is from genome assembly GCF_905146905.1 of Nyctereutes procyonoides. Taxonomy (NCBI): domain Eukaryota; kingdom Metazoa; phylum Chordata; class Mammalia; order Carnivora; family Canidae; genus Nyctereutes; species Nyctereutes procyonoides. The sequence continues at coordinate 35,892,222 of NW_026575044.1, read as the reverse complement.
CAATTCTTGGGCAGCCCTGTTGGATCTGCCTCAAAGTATAACTCCTATCTGCCCACTTGCCCTTACTTCCAATACTTCCTCCCTGGTGTGAATCCTCATCGGTTGGCCTGCCCTGATTACTGCAATATAAAGTCTCCCAACTCCACCGTGATCTGAACCCCACCAGGCAATCCAAACAATTATGTCAGCCTCCTGCTTACAACCCTCCAGTGGCTTCTACTTTTGTCTCCACGACCCTTTCCACTAATCCATGTGGCCAGTATGTACTTTTACAAACATAAATAGACCAAGTCATTCCACTTCTCAAAATCCTCCAATAGCTTCTTATTGCACTTGAAGTCAGACACCTTGGCCTGCACTTTCTATATATCCTGACCTTGCCTACCTCTCAGAAGTAAATTTCCAGTTTATCTTCATTTTGCTCACTGTACTTCAGCTGTACTAGCTTTCCTTTAGTTCTGTGTCAAGTGCCTTATCAATCATGCTCCATCCTCCACAGGGCCTTTGCACTTGTTTCCCATCCCTTACTCTATACCCCAGATCTTCACTGTTAACTTCTTCCTGTCATCCAGGAATCAGCCCAAATACCACTCCTAAACTAGCTTCCCAACTCCAACACATTATTACTTATGAAATTATATCATATGCTTATTATCTTTCCACCTACTATTACAGTAGCTCTATGAAAGAAGATACCTTTGCTGCCTTAGGCATCACCCTATCTGGAATTTCTGTAACAAGGTTTGTCATGGGAACACTATAAAAAATTGTTGAAGGAAAATGAATGAGAATGAATAAATAAAAAAAAACAAAAAGGAACTTCAGAATCTTATTTTAAGAAACTTAAAGATAATAGCTGTTTTTCTAAATGAGAAATGTAAACTTAGTAACAGAGCAAGCAGATTTACAAGCCCTCTTGGGGCCTCTGATAGGTTGTGTGGGACCACTGAAAATTCTAACTGCCTCGTGGGGAGACAAAGCCAACAGTGTTAAGTTAGCAAAGACTGTGGAAAGGCTCCTTTAATCCCTAGATAATATTCCTCCTTGCCTCCCCTGCCTAATACCCCAGCTATCAGAGGAGTGATAGTGGGTAAAACGTGTGCCCAGTAGTCCCTTGAGTACAGGTGCTCTGTGTCCTACCTCATAACTTCCCAGCTCATACGTGTTGCCATTTCATTTTTCCACCACTTTGACTCCTCATCTTGTTCCTGAAACTGATCTCTCCACATTTGCACCCTAATTCTCACTTCCAATTCTCAGTCTTTATTCCCTTTGGCCTTATCATTGTTGCCTACTGCTGACCACTTCATTCTTGTGGAAACTCTCTGCTCCTACAACTTTCATGGCCTTGAACTTCTGGCTATCTTTCTACTGCCATAGATTCCCTGCTCCCATGTACTAAATCTGTGTCCTTGACATTCTCCAAGGTTTACACGTTAGCCTTCTGCTTTACTATGTCTCTTCTCTGTTATCCACATGCTAATTACAGTGTGAAGTCATCTATTTGGATAGCCTAACAACGAGTCTGAATCTTCCAACTGAGCTCATCTTTTCTCCAGAACAAGCTTTCCTTCCAGATTTTCCTATTTCCAATGTTACATTAATCATTCGGTAAAAAAAAAAAAAAAAAAAAAAAAAAAACTTAAAAGCATCTTGGACTGCTCAGTCTTCTCCTAGCCTGTTCCACCAGAAACATCCCATTTTAATTTCATGGTACTGTTTATTTAAGTCCCTTTCTGCTAGTATCATCAATTAATTAATTCTCCCATCTCCATTTTTTTTTAATCTGTTCCAGTAAATCCAGTCAAGTTAACCTTGAAACATGCTTTGCCCACACAACTATATTGCTCCAAACTGATCTTTGGCTGCCTGCCCCAAGTGACGGTCCCACGTCTGACCATAGCATTTGCTGTCTTCGTCACTCCTTAAATGCATTCCTTTAATGCGTTCTCTCTCATGCTATCCTGTGTTGCATGTGTATTCCCAACTAGACAGAGAGACTCAGAAAGGAATAGATGTAATAATTACAGCTAACATGGATTGAGTGCTAATAAGGTTCCATGCACCCTGCCCAGTGCTCTATGTTTATTTTCTCATTTAATTAATAATAGCACCTACAGTCCAGGGAGGTGGTGCTGCTTTATCCCCATGGCATGGAGGAAATAAGGATTTAGGTCACCCAGCTAGTCACTGAAGAAGCCGGGTAGGGGCCTGTTCTGCCTAAGTTTAGGGCCTGCGACCATGCCCAGGGCAGGACCCATTTGTACAGGACTCTTAGTAGATGCGAATGATGGCCACACTCAGCACCCTCGTGGAAAGACGGGGTGTCAGTGCTGGAGGTGCCCTCAGCACACTGCAGAGCGCAGGAGGAGGCAGGGACGCATTTGCCTCATTCGTTCTCAAGTGGAGCGCGTGTCCCCTGTCACCGGAGCGACTGCTGTGATTTACAAGGCACTGGTTTCCGATGAGTTCCCTGCCTCCAGGACGCAGTAATAGGAGCACCTGTTCCGGAGCCCCGGAGGGTGCAACTGGAGCTTTCTGGGCGAGGGGGACTGTTCGCGGAGCGCGACATCAGAGCCACGCAGCGCCGCGGCTGTCCCTGGGCCAAGGCGCAGACCAGCTGAAGCCGCGATGCCAAGGAACATTCTGTCCAGGCTGCGTGCATGTTAAGATTCCCAGAAAGAGAAAGAAACGTTGGATGAGAAGCTGAGGCAAGATTCTCCGGGCTTGTACAAGGCATTTAGCTTTTAGTTGTTATAAAAATGAAAATAATTGCGAAAGCAGGGAGAAATCCGCAGCTGCTCGGGGCTATTCATGCCATAAGAGATCCCACCAGGCCCCCTTTATTGTTGCAGTTTTGGCAAATTATTTTCTTATCACACACAACCTCCTCACTTCTGTTCCTGGATAAGCACTTAGGCTCGTAAAGCTGTGGGTCAGCCACAGTTGAGCATCCAGCTCTCGGAACAGCCGGCCGCGGGGAGCTCGGGAGCCCGCCCCTCCGCAAAGCAGCAACCGGAGTCCATAAAAAGCTGGCCCGGCAGGTCCATCGGGGGCCCCGGGTATGGGGGTTCGGCCTGGATCCCCCGCCCGGGCGGCCGAGCCTGGCCGACGGCCCGGGCTGGGGAGCACCTTCCCCCGGGGGCGAGCGCCCGGGCAGGTGCACCCGCCTGCTCCCCGCTGCAGCGGGGCTGGCCCACCGCGGACAGAGGGGCCGGGTGCCCACCACACATGTGCGCTGGACAAATGCGCTGGCATCTCCGGCGTGGGCAGAGAGCATGCCGCTCCCATTATCCCGGCCCATTAGGGAAGCAATTGGAAAAAAAACATTTAGCAATTTGGACAGGAGTGAGGCTGCAGAATGGCTCGTTTCTCTGTGACAGCCTGCCACGTACAGATGAAAGGGAAGGCTTATAACAAATTTTCATTACCCCCAAATAAAAAAGCAACAGCAGGCAAAGCAAGGGCTTTGAGGCTGAGAGGTGGGGCCAGAAATCCACCCAGAAGACCACAAAGGAGCCTCAGCAAAACAAATCAATCACTCTCTCCAGTCACTTCCACTTGCAAAGTGCGGTTCATGCAAATGGCAATCAGGCCTGTCAGCCTGTCAGGCTTTGGCCTTCAGCTCCTTGCCTCACACTATTCATTAAGTGCACCGAAATACAGCCTGCAGGGCTCTCCTCTTGCTCAATGCCCTTGCTCACCTTCCCTCAACAACCTGCGCCCCACAGGAAAACCCACCCCAGAGCTGGGGGGCAGCGCAGCAAGATTTGGTAAAGGGAAGCCACGGGGAATTTGCAAACAGCACCAGGGTCTTTGCGTTTTGCTTTGCTTCCAGCTTTAGTTAGCACAGGGTAAAAATCAGACCTCAGATTCAGAAGGGCAAAGGGTCCTGTGGGGCTCCCAGATGCTCAGGGCTGCGATGCTCCCACCCCTAATTCAGGTTCTGCTGAGAGAGCCCAGGACACCCACTAGGCACAAACCCCAAATGAAACCCCAGCCTCTGCATATCCCACACAAGTCCCACAGCCCACTCCTGCTCTAATGAGTCTGGCTGCCCGCAGAGCTGTATAATGCATTGCGCCTTTGACCTTATTAGAAGACAACTACACAAATACCGCCTTTTCCTGGCCTGGGTGTCTGTCCACAGGTATCCCCAGCACGTTTACCATGGCAGATAAAAATGAACTGTGGCAGGGGGTTGCAGGCTGGATGTTGAATAAGACCAGGGCTGGAATAGAGAGGCTTTCCGTTCCATGATTTCTCAAAACCCCAGTCTTTCATTATCAACCACTTCAAAAACACATGTTATTAAACATCTGGGTTTTAGTGACATCCAGGGCTGCACAGAGAATGGAATAAATGGGATTGGGTGTGTGTGTGTGTGTGCGTGTGTGTGTGTGTGAGACAGGGATGTTTAAGAATTGTTCCCCATTAGGACGCCAGTGTTGACAGCTAAAGGGCAGAGTCTGGTTACAGCCCCGAGAATATCAAGACCAGGCTCTGGTGTGACCGTTTCTATTTGTACGAGATTAAACTAGTGTGTAAAGAAATAGCATACAAAATGTATAAAGATGTTTTAGTCTCCCTAATAGGACAGATGTTAAATGTCAAGGATTTGTGATGTTTGTGGTGCATATGCACAGGTAACTACAGAGCTCAGATGGAGAGTATCCCCTAATGGCCTAGTGATCTGAAAAGGATTCACTCAGGGCAGGAACAAAGATTTGTTGAGTGCCTGAAGTGTGCCAAGACCCTTAGACAAGTTGTATTTTTGAATGGTAAACCGAGACCCAAAGGTTTTCCTAACTTGCCCAAGGCTGTGCAACCAGGGAGGGCCGGAGCCAAGAGGAAGAGTGCAGTTTGGGGAGGACAGAGCATTGGCAGGAGACAACCACAGAGCCAAGGCAAAGAGAGAAAATCTAATTCTACCCCTGAGCAGCCCCTCTGTCCCAAGCACTGGCCGAGACACCTAGAGAAACAAAAAGGCAGAAGAAATGAGGTTTTCCTTTAAGAGGCCTGAGACCAAGATGCTATCAGAGGCACCACTATCATTAAGCACCATGACGAATAACAGAAGGTACCAGAGAATGAAGAAAAATGAAGAGATGATGACTGGGATAGGAAAAATCTATTCGAGAGGTAGTAGTAGGCTGGTTTGACTGAGGTACTGGCCAGAAATTTCTTTCTCTTCACCCAAGGATCCCAAGCTGGGATTAAGGAAACTGAATACTGACCTTTCCAATTTCCTCTAGCTTTCCCAGTCCAACAGAAGTAGAGGCACTGGTCAAGAGGGAAATGGAAGGGGAAAGTAGGTTTAAGGTTAACAATTCTAGAAACAACCTCAGTGTCCATCTGTGAATGAAAATGTGGTGTATATATACAATGAGACATTTGGTCATAAAAAAGAATGAAATCTTGCCATTTGCAACAACATGGTTGGACCTAGAGGGTATTATGCTAAGTGAAATAAGTCAGAGAAAGACAAACACCATATGATTCCACTTATATGTGGAATTTAAAACAAAACAAAAGACCAAAAAAAATAAAACTGAACTCATAGATACAGAGAACAGATTGGTGGTTGCCAGAAGTGAGGAGTGGGTAAAAAGGGTGAAAGTGATCAAGCAGTACAAGTTTCCAGTTATAAAATAAATAAGTCCTGATATAATGTACAGCATAGCATCTACAGTCGGTAACTCTGTATTGTGTATTTGAAAGTTGCTGAGAGAGTAAATCTTAAAAGCTCTCATCATAAGAAAAGAATTATAACTATGGGTGGTGATGGATGTTAACGAGACTTACTGTGGTGATCATTTCACAATATATACAAATATTGAGTCATTATGTTGTTACACACCTGAAACTCATATAATGCTATATGTCAATTATATCTCAATTAAAAATAAATAAATAAAAATGGAGGAAAAAAATTTTCAGGAGCGTGCTACATCCTCACTAAGAAAATGGCACCACTCTCTGTTTTTCCTGATGCTTACACTGTCAATGGACAGATGAGAAGAGTACCAATAAGTCAACATTGAGTGAAGAGACAGACTTTCTATTTTGCAGGGTGTAGATCGCTGAATGGGGGATTTCAGAACTGGGGACTTGCTTGCCATATTCATTTCGCCCTGGTTTGCTTCATTCATGGAGGTTAGTTTGGGTCCAGAAGGGAGGGAGAGGACCTGGCACTAGGGATATGCTGATCACCCAGAGAACACACTCTGATGTTTTTACGAATAATCTGCAGGCCTTGAATTTTAGAATAAACCACTGACTCACATGGTCAATGCTATCGTGACACCTCACTTCCTATTTTGAAGAATATTGAAACAATGATTAAATTCAAGCTTACAGAACTGAGGTACAGAGTCCAGGAGTGGTCTCCAGCTAAAACTATATACAAATGACCAATAAATCTATATTCAATGTCTTCAAGTAGTTTGTCAATAGTTATAAGGTGTGGGTAGTAGCATTCTCTTGTATAGCACCCCGACATGTACCCTTTCAGTCACTTTCTCATTATACTTCCTTTTACCAGGTAGTTGAATATCAGCGTCAGAATATCACAGGGCTGGCTTCCATTTTGCTTTTCCGGAACACGTTCTGACTCACTTCACCTCTCAGTATAGATACTGCACTGCTGACCCCATCCTTTCCTATTCACTTGTTTTAGATCCTTCTCCTTCAAGTACTTTTCCACACTCAGCCCCAGTGAGCATGCAGGGGTCTTAGAGAACATGCAGTCCTTCAGAGCCCAATGGGGAATGTCTAAAGCAACTAAGAAAAACAATAATTCACGTCTCCAAACTCCAAAGGGGGAAAAAATCCCAGCAAGGTAAACGGATGTGTAAATAAATGCAAAAAATATATCAACATTTATCAGTTTGGTTTAGAACAAAGCATGATTAAATATTGACTGTAGACACTGGTGAATTCTGGCAGAAGCCCTTAGTTAGGGGCTGAGGTCAAGGACCCCTGGGAGTCTTTCTTCCCTCTGCTCACCCTTCTGCTTTCTGTCTGACCCACAAAGGGCCAGAAGCACACTTTCTCTGCATAGAAGGAAAACCTACTGGGGCATTTCCTCTTTACAACCAAATGCAAAGCTGCCTGCTGTGTAAATAGATGGAACTAAGAGACTAAGTGACACCATTCTCAATGCAAAAGACGTTAACCCTAAGTTTTCACAGCAATGCACTGGAATTCTCAAAGGCTAAAAGAAGCTCACAAAGCCCTCTGCAAAAGTAGAGCAACCTTGTTCTACCAGTGAGCTCAGATTCTGTATACTTAGTTCAATCACTGACTGGAGAGGGCGGGTAGTTCAGCAGGAAAGCAAGGATCTAGGTGGAAGGCAAAACGGTGTTGGGTCAAGTGGATCTGGCTTACCAAGACATATTGGCCCAACATGCTTGTGGATTTCCTGATTTGGACGGGACATCTTATCACCTGTTAATAGCAGGAGACTCCCTTTTAAAGATAATGGCTACATTTTCTCACTTGTTCATGGAACTTGCACAGTTTGATATTTCTGACCCTCCCATTTTTCATACAAATGGAAATCCTAGGAGTGTGCTCTCAGAGGTTTCTTATACCAGCTCTTCTTGTCTCTCCACCTGTTTCCTCAATGGCCATTTGCTCGTTTTGTGGTACTCACAGTAATACGTGTGATCTCGATTACCTAGAAAAGATCAAACCATAACCTGTTGTCATCCAGGTTTTCTGACTGCCCTGCCGCTACCACATCCTTCACTTTTGCTGCTGAAAAACATCTTGCCAAATTGCAAGGGGATCAGTAAAACAATGGGTTCTTTCTTCCTTGGCAAAAAGAAGCATACAAGCAAAGCATGAGGAAGAGAGGGGATAGATTCTGCAATGCATTCTTGAAAGTAGCTGCAAGAGTAAATCTTATATGTTCTCATCATAACAACAACAACAACAACAACAACAACAACAATAAAATGGCAGTTACATGAAGTAAAGGATGTATTAACTAACCTTAACATGGTAAACATTTGAATACATGCATGTATCGAATCACATAGAATCATCATGTGCTCTTATATCTTCAACTTAAATAATATTATATATCAATCATATCTCATTAAGCTGGGAAAAAAAATAAAAAGAGAGGGAGGTAATTCATTTTCATCCCCATTCTGCACTCCAGCGAAGCTGCCCAAGATGCTCTGTCTCTTCTGATAGCCTGCTCATCCCATAGACTGGGAAGAAATGGGTTCAGTGTAAATAAATGATAATGAGTCCATTGAAGCATTATACAAAATGGTCCCCTAGTGGCAGGAAAGAGTTAATGTACCTCCCAAAGTGCCTAACTTACAATCAGGGTGGGACTTCACTCTGGGAAAACTAAGCTCCACAAACTTAAACGTTGATGAAAGATGTCAGCAAGATGGGAAATCAGAAAAAGGAGGGTAATTATTTTTTTTAATCATGCATGAGTACTTTGCTCTGGTGGGTACTAACTCAGTCATTTCTAGTAGGCCAGAGAATGAAAAAGGCAAAAGATGAAAGAAGAGAGACCCAAAGAGAAGAAAAAAAGACACAGAGGAAGAGACATGAAAAGAAGAAAGAGCAAGTGACATGTATAGTATTTTTTATTTGTCCTGACTGCATTTGAAATGTCTGAGTTGCAAAAATTGAATCCCCCATGTCTCAAAGCCCCTCCAGGTAGTTGAAAACAGTCACCATCTGCCTCCCAGAGGAAGCTAATCCTTGGCTTTTATCAACTACAGTAAACTCTACTTAGTGTTACTAGTTGCAGGTATCAGAATTTTCTCCTTGGAATTATATTTTAAGGATCTATGTATCTCTATCTTTTTGCAAAGGCAATAAAAGATCATGTTATAAAAATAAACTTTTAGTGTGCTTAAACTTTATTTTTTAATCTCCTAAATTTGATAGCCTAGACCCACACAAGAATGCTAAAAATGTGATGCTCTTTGAGGGCAGTAGATTCTAACCATAGTAGTAATGATGGTGGTGGGGGTGGTAGTAGTGATCTTTCTCTTAGAACTCTATTAGAGTATTTTCTTTGTAATAGATATGACATGTTACAATTTGATGAGCAAAAAAAGTAAATAAATGTTGCTTGATAATAAAACAATAAGTAAATGCCCATATCCTTTTATTTATTTTTTCATATATATTTAAACTATCATATCTATTCTAAAAATTTAGGATACATATATACAAAAAGATGAGAATTCTCACATAATTTCACCTGCCAGCGATAACTATTCTTAACATTTTGGGATCTATACATTCATTATTACATATGATGTATATTGTATACTCAATATACAATTCATTATTATATATTGCATATGTGTATATATATAATTGTGTTAAAATTAATCCTTGCATACTGTTTTGCCACATGCTCAATTTTCTCTTAATAATATAGTTAAAACAGTATAGTTTTCTATGGATCTCTTTTCATTTCATTAATTATTATGTAAAATCCTAAAAATTATTTTTTAATGAATGCATATGTTTCATTATGTGGGTACGTCAAACATTATTTACCCAATTTGTCTAATTTATGATCAGTTATTTATGTTGGTTCCAATTATCTGTATTTGAAACGTTAAGGTAAACATTTCAGAGCTAAATCTTTGTGTACACTCATGATTATTTTCTAATTCTATTAAATAGAATTATGAGATCAAAGGATTCAGCCTTTTAAAGTTGACTCTTTTATATTATCAACTTAATATCCTGAAAGCTTCTATCAATTTGCTCTTCTACCAGCAGTGTGCATACACGTATTTTCAAAGTAAAGAGTCACATAACAGATGCCATCCAAAAAAGGTAATTTTACATTTCTACCCCCAATACAAATTTGTGGTAGGTAGTAATAATCTCAGCAATATGATCATAAAGATTTTTTGTTAGGTTGAAATGATGATGATGAAGATTAACGTGTTTATTAATCTCAAAGATTTTTCTAGAAATACAAATTTGGTATCTGAGGATTGCTATAATCACAAACAGTAAACATAAAAAGATTGATTACACCATTGTATGATCAACTTTGGGGGCGAAGAATAGAGAGGTTCTTATGCACACAGTGGCCTAAGGAGCAGACCTAGAGCAGAAAATCAAACTCAATGCTTCATTCACTAATTCACTGGTGCTTTCTTTCAATATTTAATGACTATCCCTGTTTTCACCATACTGTGCTAGGTTTCATGGAAGACCCAAACTAAGAACAACTCTTTTAAAAAATATTTTATTTATTTATTCATGAGAGGCACAGAGAGAGAGGCAGAGACATACACAAAGAGAGAAGCAGGCTCCTCACAGGGAGCCCGATGTGGGACTCGATCCCTGGACCTGGAATCACTCCCTGAGCTGAAGGCAGACGCTCAACTGCTGAGCCACCCAGGCATTCCACTAAGAACAACTATTAAGTCTAGTTCTTAGAGTAGACCATTTACTTACCAGAAATTTCTTCAAAAATTCAGAGGCTTGGGGCACCTAGGTGGCTAAGTCACTTAAGTGTCTGCCTTCAGCTCAGGTCATGATCCCAGGGTCCTGCAATGGAGTCCCACATGAGGCTCCCTGCTCAGTAGGAAGCCTGCTTCTTCTCCCTCTGTCTGCCACTCCCCTTCTTGCACTCACTCTCTCTCTTACTCTCTCTATTAAATAAATAAATAATTTTTTAAAAAAATTTCAGAGGCTTCCAATAGTTGTCCAAAACGGTAACTGATCATTTTACAAAACCAAATTAGCAAAGCACATGATTCATTAATTAATCAACTGATTTATTGAGCATCTTTTGTACACAAGGCACACCAAATACCGTGAGATGGTTTCTGCTCTTAGTAGCTTCAGATCTAACCAAAAAGATGACAATAAACGCACACAAAAACTTAAATAGCAACCCATGGTGCAGAAAGAAAGTGCTGCTGGAGAGACTCTGTGTAGTGAAAAGTCTAGTTTTGCTCTGCACTGTGGTGGCCAGAAGTAGAACTTGGGCTATGCCTTAGCAAATGGTGGCATGCCAATGAATCAAAGGGGACATGTCAATGGGCAATCTACCTGAGCAAAGCCTCAGAAGTTGGTGTGCAAGGGATAGTGGGGAGGAAGAGAAGTAAGAAACCAGAACAACCTTCCTGGCATGGAGTTTTCAGTGTGAAGAAAAGAAGGAAATTCTGGAAAAGCAGCTGATGGCAGATTGTTGCACATGTTGAAAGCTAAGGGCTAAGGACATAGGACTCCATCCTAAGGCACTGGGTAAGGAGAGACAATTTTATAGGCATGAGGTGCAGGTGGGGACAAGATTCTAGAAAAGTCTACAGGTATGGAGAGCAAGTTGATGTAGTGATATCGAAGGAAGAGAGCAACATTAAGAGGCCAGTATGGAGAGGGGCCTGACAGGCTCAACTGGTAGAGCATGCGACTCCTGACCTCAGAGTCAGGAGTTCAAGCCCCATGTTGGGTGTGGAGAAGAATTAATTAGTTAGGAAAATAATTAATTAATTAACTAACTAGAGGCCAGTTTGGAGACTGCAATAGTAACCTAGGTGTGAGGTAATTAGGTGCAGTGTTTCTTCTCTGTCCCCTGACTCAGAGACAATACTTACATTAGATAACTATAAAATCAAGTGTGAATTTTAGTAACCCTTGTTGGGAATATTTTTAATATAATTATTAAAAGCTTTAAATATTAATAAGAGGGAATTCTTTATGAATGCATGCATTACATATAAATTTATATGTTATTGTGCATTTTGAAATTATGATTCACGTATCTTACCTCTAACTTCGGAGGAAGTAAGCTCTAATTAAATATCTTGTGCTTGAAAATGTTGGGATAATTTGCAGAAAATATTTCAAAACTTCTTTAAATGGCTCAGCAGCATTTAAACTTTTAAGAAGGACTACATCTCGGTGAAAAGCATGAATTGTCTACTGTCTTTTTTTAATGAGAATTTAAGAATGTTTATTAAAAAAGAAATAAATTTTCCATTTCAGCTCATTTGGCTTCATCTGCTATTAAATCCTACATATACCCAAGAGTTATACTGATGTACTTAAATATTGTTTCTGCGTTGAGATTGCCTAATGAGGCAATTAGTGGAACTCCTCAGATAGCTGGACCAAACACATTTCAGCAGACAGAAGAAGTCCACTCAAGCAACAGTGCAAAGTGCCTACACTCCCTGCCCACTTCTACTTGACACTGTGGCTTAGACAAGGTGAGTGGTGGATTTTGGAAGGCAGACAAAACCATGCACTTTGCCCACATTGATAAAAGAAGCTGATGCTCGTGTGTATGGAAATGATGTAAAAAGCCTAATGTCGAAGAATAGAATTTTGTTTCTTTCTGAAGTACTAGTTCTGTGCCTTTGCTCTAATCCAAAGCCGTCCAAACTATAGTCCTTAAAAAACTACCTCTTGTTACTTATTTACTTTCTTAAAATATAGATTGAGTTCCTTTAGATTGATTAAAAACTTTTACAAAAATTCATTTTAAAAGAAACTCTTAAAAACGACCATAAATGGAACATCTGAAACACTTGACACAAATAGAAGATAACTATAAGAAGAAATGCCATGACAATAAAGTGCTGTTATTATATACCATGTTATTAAGTGCTATTGCAATGCTATTTTCTGTCAACGCTGGGAGCCTGAGACATTTTCTTTTTTTGTGGCAGGGAGAGATTGGCAAAGGCTGCAGAAGTGTTTAAAGTCATTACAAACCAGAGACTTTTTCCTTGAATAACTATATTCAGGCCTGAAAGAGACTTGAAGATAATTTTTTTCCACTTCCACCCACTGTGATTATTTATTTAATAAGCAATGCAGAGTAATCACCAGGTACCAAATCTGTTCTAAGTAATTTAGAACCATTAGCTCATCTAATGGTCGTGATGACCCTGTAAGGTAATGCTATTGTTATTACCATTTTACAGATGAGGAAAATGAGGTGCGAAGGGGCTAAGTAATTTGCTCAAGGTCATATGGCTAAAGAGTGTCAGAGACAGGATTCAAAGTCATGTGTTTTCACTGGAGTTGTCTCAACACCATTCCACGCTGTGTGAGAGTGGGTCTCAACCTTCTGGGAAGCCATGTTCACATATTATCTAAGATCATAGCTGGTGCTGCCTGAACTGTCAGCCCACACCACGGTATATGTCCCATGCCTTGAGGAGCGCACACTACCAGCTGTCCTGACATTCCACCTTCTTGTTGAATCTTCCCATATGGCCCAGTCTTCAGTGATAACTTTGTCCCCTGACCCTCTAAACCACTTTCTTTCTGCTACTCTCTACTGTTAGCATGGATAAATTTCAATGGTTACTTGAAGTTTTAATATTAACACATTAATAGTAAGTGGCATAAATAAATTACATTAGTTTAATATCATATATGTAATATAGGATAATATATAACGTATCAGTGTATCTGTGAATAATATGCTAGCGAATAATATTTTTTTAAAGATTTTATTTATTTATTCATGAGAGACAGAGAGAGAGAGAGAGAGAGAGAGAGACAGGCAGAGGGAGAGGCAGGCTCCACACAGGGAGCCTGATGTGGGACTCAATCCTGGGACTCCAGCATCACACCCTGGGCTGAAGGCAGGTGCTAAACCACCGAGCCACCCAGGGGACCTGCTAGTGAATAATATTAACATATTTTTCTCCCCTGGTAGATTTTTAAGTCTTTTAAAGGAAAGAAATATTTCATATCTCTTTGAATCAATCATTAAACATAATAAGTGCTTTATAATGATTTAATGATAATCATTGTACTCTCATATAGACCAGTGTTTCCAAAGAAGCAATGAGATATAAGAAAAAGAAGCAGATAAGAATAAATTTTCACGCAAAAAATAGAATTTCCAGAGAGAATGAAAGACAAGAGAGCCATGCAACGGAATTTTGCCTCCCAGATATTTTGTATGTTATTTGGTAGCAAGATAAACGAACAAACTGGCTGTTATCTAGAGCTGATTACATTGACAAGTACCATCATTTGATTTTGCAAATGAGAAAACTGAGCAACAGAAAGAGAAATTTATTCAAGATTGTATAATTCCTACTTGAGTGTGGAACTCAGGACCACCTGTATCCAAGGACTGCATTTCATAAATATGGCACCTACACAAGTGCTGAGGGGTCAGATGCCAATTTACCTATGAGAAAATCTAAATTTGACATCAAATGTGCTTTCATATTGTGGTAAAAAAACATATATATTTACCCTCAACAAAATTTTATGTGCACAGTATCCTATAGTAAACTATGACACAATGTTGTATATCAGGTCTCTAGAACTTTCCCACCTTGCAGGACTGAAGCTTTACACCAGTTGAACGACTCCCCATCTCTCCCTCTCTGCCACCCCTGACAACCACCATTCTTTCTGATTCCATGAATTGGACTACTTTAAATATCTTACATAAATGGAGTCATGCAATTCTTCTGGGTTAAACATTCAGAAGTGGGATTGCTGGATCCTGTGGTCATTAGTTTTTTTCAATTTTTTTGAGGAAAGTCCATACTGTTTCCCATAGTGGCTGCCCTCTCTTATGTTCTCATCAACTGTGCACAAGGTTTCCAATTGCTCCATCTCCTTGCCAATGTTTGTTATTTTCTGGGTTGTTGTTTGGTTTTGTTTGTTTGTTATTTTATATGGACCATCCTAACAGGTGCAGAGTTATCTCATTGTAGTTTTGATTTGCATTTCCATGATCATGAGTGATATTGAGCATCTTTTCATATATCTGTTGGCCATTTGTATGCCTTCTTTGGGAAAATGTCCATTTTTAAAAACATACTATTTTTTTCTATTGAGTTGTTGTATATTTTGAGTTTCTTATATACTTTGTATACTTATCGGATATAAGGTTTGCAAATATTTTTGCCCATTTCATAGGTTGCCTTTTCACTCGTGATTGTTTCTTTTGCTGTGCAGACACTTTTTGGTTCAATGTAGTCCCACTTGTACATTTTTGCTTTTATTGCATGTGTTTTTGGTACCATAGTAAAAAAAATGATTGTCAAGATGAAGATTCTGAAGATTTTCTCTCCTATGTTGTAGAATTCATCTATAAAGACAATCTGGTTATGGACTTGTCTTGGTGGGAGGTTTTTGAGTGCTGATCCATGAGTTAGGAATAACTCATTATAGGTTGGTTCAGTCTTTCTCTTTCTTCATGATTCAGTGTTGGTCGATTGTATGTTTTTAGGGATTTATTCATTTCTCCTAGGTTACCCAATTTGTTGGTGTATAATTGTTCATCGTCTCATTCCTTTATATTTCTGTTGTAAAAATTGTGTTTTCATTTTCTGTTTTTGTTATTTTAATCTTCTTTCTCTTTTTCTTAGTCAAGTTAAAGATTCTATAATTTTGTTATCTTTTCAAAAGACCAATCCTTAGCTGTGTTGGTTTTTAAAATTGGTTTCTTTCCCCCTCTATTTTGTTCATTTCTACTCAAATCGTACATTTTCTTCTGTTAAATTTAGGCCTAGTCTGTTCTTTTTCTAATGGTGTAATACCAGGTTGTTTATTGAAATCCTCCTTTTCAATGGAAGCATTGATCACAGTAGTACCTCAGAGTACTATTTTTGTTGCATCCCATAAATGTTAATATATCATGTTTTCATTGAGAGATATTTCTAACTTTCCTTTTGATTACTCCTTTAACCCATTAGTTATTCAAGAGTGTGTTAATTTCCACATGTTTATGAACTATCCAGTTTTCTTTCTACCATTAATTTCTAGTTTTATTCTTTTGTGGTTGGGAATACACCTGGTATGGTGTTAATCTTAAATTTTTTGAGACTTGTTTTGTGACCTAACATGATACGTTCCAGAAAATGTTCCATATGCACTTGAGAAAAACGTGTACTCTGTTGCTGTTGGGTGAGATATTTTGCATGTCTAGTAGGTTTATTTGGCCTATAATATTGTTCAACTGTGTTTTTTTGTTCAAATATTCTACATTTTTATTGACTTTGTGTCAGATGGTCTATTATTGAAAGTTGGGGTATTGAAATCCCTTACCGTTATTGTATTGTTGTATATTTCCCCTTAAATTCTGTCAACATTTACTTCATATATTTAGATGCTCTGATGTGGGCTATATATATATTTATAATTATTATATCTTCTTGGTGAATTTACCATATTATGTTTTCTTATACGATGTCTTTGTCTCTTTTGATAGTTTTTCACTTAAAGACTATTCTGTCTGATATAAGTATAGCCACCCTGTGCTCTCTTTTGATTCTCATTTGCATGGAATATCTTCTTCTATCCTTTACTTTCAGTCCATGTGTATCCTTAAATCTGAAATGAGTCTCTTGTAGACAGCATATCGTTGGATCTTGTTTTGTATCCATTCAGCTATTCTATGTCTTTTGATTGGAGAGTTTAGTCCATTTACATTTATAGGAATTGCTATGGCTATTTTGTTACTTGTTTTCTGTTTGTCTTATAGTTTTTGTGTTACTCTTTTCCTCTCTATCTTCTTTTGTATTTTGTTGAATTTTTATAGTGACATGCTTTGAGCCTTCATTTTCTTTTGTATATATTTTATAAGTATTTTCTTTGTAATTATGATGGTGGTTGCATAAAATATCTTATAGTTAAAAATCTATTTTAAACTAATAACAAATTGACTCCAATGTAGATAAATACAATTTACTCCTCCTTCACACATGCGTTATGATATTGATGTCAAATTCTTTTTATATGTATATCTGTTAACATTTTTATACTCTAGTTATTTTTATACTTCTATCTTTAATTTCTATACAAGATTTAAATTAATTTAAAGTTCACAGTATTTATTTATTTACCTTTAGCAGTTAGCTTTTTACTTTCATATGCTTTTTATTGTTGTTTAAGATCCTTCATTTCAACTCAAAGATCTTCCTTTAGCATTTCTTATAAGACAGGTCTAGTGGTGAAAAACTCTCTCAGCTTTACTTATCTGGAAAAATCTTTATTTTTCCTTCATTTTTGAAGAATATTTTTGCCAGATATAGTATGTTTGGTTGGTAGGGCTTTTCTTTTGTTTTCAGTGCTTTGAATATATCATCTCAGTCCCTTCTGCCCTACAAGTTTTCTACTGAGAATCTGCTCATAGTTTTATGGGGATTCTCTTATATGTAACACATCACTTTTCTCTTGTTGCTTTCAAAATCCTCTCTCTCTTTGACTTTTGACTTTTTGATTATGTGTCTCAATGCAGATTTCTTTGGGTTCATCTTAGTTGCAGTCTACTGGGCTTACTGAATCTGAATGTCCATTTTCTTCCCTAGATTTTGAAGTTTTCGCCATTATTTCTTTACATAAGTTTTCTGTTCCTTTCTCTCTCTCTTCTCCTTTTAGGAATGCCACAATATGTATCTTTTTTGATGGTGGCTATGAAAGAACAAAGAGAAAAAAGTTGAAAATAAGTAAAGAAATAGCCCTTTAGACCTTCTTCACTTATTTTCATCTTTTTTCTCTTTCTCTGGATAATTTCAAATGATGTGTTTTTGAGTTCAATGACATTTTCTTCTGCTGATCAAATTTGGTGTTGAGCCAGTATAGTGAATTTTTCAGTTTAGTTATTTTATTCTTCAGCTTCAAAATTTGTCTCATTTTTTTTTCTTTGTTGATATTCTTGTTTTGTTCATGCATTGTTTTCTTTAGCTTGAGGAGAATTTTTACTTCTAATTCTTTGTCAGGTAATTCCTATATCTTCATTTTTTTAGAATCAATTTCTGGAGATTTATTTTGTTTCTTTTCTTGGGCATGTTCCCCTGTTCCTTCATGTGTCTCATAACTGTGTTGCCATCTGTACTTTAAAAAAAAAAAACAGCCACTTTTCCCAGTCTCTATGGACTGGCTTCATACAGGGAAAGACCTTTGCCAATCAGACTGGATAGGGATTCTGAGGGCTCTTGAAACCTCTTTTTGGGTGATGCAACATCACTAAGGCTGTGCCTATAATTTCTCAATTAAGGAGGCTTGCTGATTTCTTATTCAGGAGCTCATAAATCTCTCTCTCCCTCTAGTGTTGATCTGTGGCACTGCAAGCTGTCTGGTTTCAGAGAAGTAAGCTGCCCCCACTACTCCTTGTTGTTAGCAGCCACCAGGCATCCACACTATGCCAACTCCATGTCAGCACCCCAAGTCAGACAAGACAGATATTGGTCCCTTGGGCAGCTCTCTGAAAAGCTGGAACATTGGATACACATTCCACTCTTCTCTTTCTCCCCGAGGAAGAAGTAACAGTATAGTATGCTGTCTTCTGGCACTGAGCTTTGCCGTCCTGGAGGAGGGACTGACATTGGTAAAGTGAAATTGCTCTTCTCACTTGTTTTGATGTAGCTTTTTTCTGTTTTGTACTCACCTTGGGTACTATAACTTCTTAACTGGATTCTGGAAATCTCATAAGTATATTTTGGTTCATATATAGTTTTTAAATTGGTATTTCTATGAGGGAACAGAGCCTGGGACTTCCCTTTCTGTAATCTTGCTGATATCACCTTTTGCTTTTTTAAATTATTATTATTTTTTAGTAGAGTACTTTGGCTGGAATTATTTAAAAAATAAATTGTGTATTGCTGTACCAGTGAGGAAGTATAATAAGTTGAACTGATTTTAAATGGAGTAAGAGATTTTGGATGGACTCCCAAATTGGTGTGTCATTCTCTGACTTCTTTCATATCCACATTTATAATTGGTTACCTAGACATCATCTGACTCGAACAATTATCATGGGTTTACTTAAATAGCTTAACTGACTAAGATTCTAACAAAAATCAATTTTACTTTTTCATTGCACCACCCCTGCCAATCCACTCAATAAATCCTTCTTCAAACTTGAGATTTTGAGAAAATAAGATGGTTTTTCTCATCACTCTCAGGTATTATTGAATAATGTCAACTTTAAGATAATAAAACACCCAATCCAGTCTAATTTCAAAATTCAAAATTCCAAGCAAATTTATAACATTACTCCTACCCCAACTCAGGTTTGATACAGGCCAAGGAGCCTGAATTAGGAGAGGGAGCATGGATGATTTGTCCCTGCCCCTACTTCTCATCTTGCTTTACTACTGGTTTCCCTTTCATTATGGTGTCTCTGAACTGGAGCAGTGGACAGGAAAGAGATTAGGGCAAGAATAGTCTTATCTTGAATTTGGTGTTAATGGATGCTTTTTGGATTCTCTGAAGACCCTTTACCATCACTAGGGATCTAAGTTCTGTATCTGTCTCAGTTCACACAGATAGTGCTTCTTTTAGTGGCTGCTTATGATCCCCTAACCTCTGACTTCCAGTGGTTGCACATATATACCACATTCCCCCTAGAGAGTAATTTTGGCCCTTATGACATTCTGGTAAATATCTATCCCTTCTAATTTCTTCCAACTTACAGAAAACATCATAAAGCTTTGAAATGTTAGAAGCCTTACTTCTTTGCTTTGCCACCAGTAGGCTGCCTCAGCTAAATTTTTCCCTTCTTAGGTATTCTAAATCCTGCATCTCTCAAATTCCATGGTGACATACTTATCATGCTCTTCAAATAGTTCTCTTGGACTCCTCCTCACTTGGCTTGAAGTGAGGACAAGACATCTTCCCTCTCCTCCCTTACACTGATGGCTCTCTCTCTCTCTAAAAAAGTCCTTACCACCAGCCTCTTTATGCTCTGGGTGAATTCAGGGCCCTTGACAGAATTCAGATATAAAATTCATAATAAAACTACCTCAGCAAACTAGGAGTAGAAGGAAACTTCCTCAAACTGAAAAAAACATTTTTTAATGCTGCCATTCTCATCATACTTTATGGAGCATAACTAAATACTTTCCTCTAAAATTAGAAACCAGGTAACATGTCTGTTCTTGCTACTCTTATTCAACATAGTGCTAGAAGTCTAAGCTGGTGTAATAAGGCAAGAAATAAAAATAAAAATCATAATAAGAAAAGAAGAACTAAAATGGTCATTATTTGCAAACAACATAGAAAATCCCAAGGAAACTAACAAAACAAAACAAAAAACCCTAGAACCAAAAAGTAAGTATAACAGGGTTACATAAAAAAAAACCCATCGCATTTCTCTATGTTAGGAATGAACAACTGGACAGTGAAACTGAAACACAGTACATTTCCAATCACACCAAGAAAAATAAAACACTTAGGTACAAAACTAACAAAACATGCACAGTATCTGTATGTTGAAACTTTAAAATCCTAATGAGAAAAATGAAAGGATATCCAAATAAATTGTTAGAACCACTGTGTCGTGAATTGGAAGACTCAACAAATTGATCTCTTAAGTCTGATGAAAATTCCAGGAAATTCTTCTAAGACATAGACAAGCTGATTCTAAAATTCATATGAAAAGGCAAAGGAGCTAGAATACTCAAAACAATTGTGAAAAAGTAGAATAAAGTTGGAGGAATCACACCATCTGATTTGAGATGTGAAATAGAGCTACAGTAATAAAGACAGTGTGGTATCAGCAGAAGAATTAAAACAGCCACTGAATTGAGAATCAAGAAATAGAACCAAACAAGTACAGCCAATTAATTTTTGACAAAGATGCAAAAGCAATTCATTGAAAGGATAATCTTTCCAACAAATGATTTTGGGCTATTTGGACAATCAGGCAGAAAGAGAAGGGGGAGAAAAAAATAACCTTGACCAAAGCCCCACACTATATAAAAATTCATTCAAAATGTTTCAAAGATTGAAATGTAAAGCATACAACTATAAAACGTTTATAAGAAAACAAAGAAAAAATGTTTGTGACCTAGGGTTAGGGACCAGTTTTTAAACACTAGAGATAAAAATTTTAATAGCTAAATAAATTAGACTTCATGAAAACTAAAAACTCTTGCTCTGTAAAAGACTCCATTTAAAGAATGAAAAGACAAGGTATAAATTAGGAGAAACTATTTACAAATCACATATCTGACAAAGGACTCATATCCAGAATATATAAAGAACTCTATCAACTCAAATGTAAGAAAACAAACAATTCAATTATAAAATGGGCAGCATACTTAAACAAACACTTTGCCAATACAGATGGCAAATAAACACATGAAAAGATTTCAACATCATTAGCCATCAGGGAATTGCAAATTAAAACAACAATGAGATCCATTACACACCTATTAGAACAGCTAAAGTTTAAAAAAATATTGTCAGTACCCAATGGCAGCAATGATGTAGAGAAACTATATCTTTCACATACTCTTGGTGAGGATGTAAAATGGTACAGCCACTCTGGAAACAGTCTCATAGCTTCTTGTAAATTTAAATGTAAATTTTTCACATGATCCAGCAATTACACTCTTAGATATTTATTCTAAAGAAATTAAAACTTCTGTTTATAGGAAAAAACCTACACACGAATATTTATTTGTAATAGACAAAACGTGGAAATGAGTCAATTGTCCTTTAATGGGTGAATGGATAAACAAAGTGTTCTGCATCCATACAATAAAGCTCTACTCCGCAATAAAAAGGAACAGACTATTGATATACGTAATCACCTAGATGTATCTCAAGGCACTTATGTTAAGTGAAAAAAGCCAATCTCCAAGGGTTATATATTGTATGATTGCATTTATATAGTTATCTCGAAGAAATAAAGTGATAGGATGGAGAAGAGATCAGTGGTTGAAATTGGAGGAAGAACAGGACTTTTAAGAAGTAACATGAAGGAGTTTCTTTGTGCTCAACAAGATAAATTTTCACAGAAATATACATTTTTAAAAGTTCATATAAAAACTTGTGAAATCTGAGGGCCCCTGGGTGGCTCAGTTGATAAAGCATCTGCCTTCGGCCCAGGTCATGACCCCAGGGTCCTGGGATGGAGCCCCATATGGGGCTCTCTGTTCAGCAGGGAGCCGTCTTCTCCCTCTCTTCCTCTCCCTGGCTCATGCTTTCCCTCTCTTCTCTCTCTCTCTCTCTGAAATAAATAAATAAATATCTTAAAAGAAAGAAAACAAAACCTTGTGAAATCTGAATAACTTAGGCTTATACTTGAATTAATAATACTGTACCAATGACAGTTTCCTAGTGTTGACAATATACTATGCTTACATAAGATATTATCATTGGGGGTGTCTGGGTAAAGTATACATGGAACTCTCTATTTTTATAATTTCTTATGAATCTTTGAATCTTAAACTATTTCAAAGTAAAAAGTCAAACAGATACACACATATATGACCGTGTCCCTTCCCTATTGTAATGACTCCACTTTGCCAATAGAATTAAGCCCACACTACTCAGCATAATTTTCACACTCTTCAGAATGTTTTCCAAGCCTCCATTCTCATTCTATCTTCTACAGTTTCCCTTCTACTCCCCTCATACACCAAAATACCCTGTGTTTCTCACGCAGTCACATCATTGCAGATTGGTTTCCTTCTATTCCCCTGACAAACCCTTACCCACCTTGCACATACAGAAAGAGAATCCTCCTTCTCCTCTTCACTTTCTGGTGTCTTCCCTTCATTCCTGACCTTCTCTTCCTCAAAGACAGAAGACATCTGCAGCAGCTCATCTGATGGAGAAAAGCCTGATGTCCACAAGGTGAACAGAGTGAGATAATATGGTATTTGCCTTTCTCTGACTGACTTATTTCACTTAGCATTATACTCTCTAGCTCCATCCATGTTGTTGCAAATGGCAATATTTCATTCTTTTTATGGCTGAATAATATATAAACCATGTCTTCTTTATTCATTTATCAATCGAGGGACACTTGGGCTGCTTACATTTCTTGGTTATTATAAGTAATGCTACTATAAACATAGGGGTGCATGTGTCCCTTTGAATAAGTGGTCTTGTATTCTTTGGGTAAAACCCAGCAGTACAAAAGCTGGATCATAAAGTAGTTCTATTTTTAGTTTTTTTTTTAAGATTTTATTTATTTATTCATGAGAGACACAGAGAAATAGAGAGAGAGGCAGAAACACAGGCAGAGGGAGAAGTAGGCTCCATGCAGGGAGCCTGACATGGGACTTGATCCTGGGTCTCCAGGATCAGGCCCTGGGCTGAAGGCGGCACTAAACCGCTGAGCCACTCGGGCTGCCCTATTTTTAGTTTTTTGAGGAATCTCCATAGCTTTCCATAATGGCTGCACCAGTTTGCATTCCCACCAAAGGGCAAGAGGGCTACTTTTTCTTCATATCCTCACCAATGGCACAATTTTTTGTGTGCAAAACCCCAACAGTCAGAACCTCAGAATGAAAGAGATGTGAGTGGTAGCATTTGATCTTCAAGCAAGACCTTAAAACTCTAGTCGAAACCCAACTCAACTGTTCTCTCCTTTTTGAAGCCTTCCCAACTTTGACAGGCACTCCATCATCCTGTCCTTCATGTCCCCAGTGCTCTTGGATTATAGCACATGATGTAATAATGCACCGGTGATGATATTCACTGAACTGTGAACTCAAGAGTGGTATCCCCTCGGTTTCTTTCAGCTTTGAATTTATTAGGAATAAAAGGGAGTATAGCATATAGATACCTAAAAAGGCACCCATCTAATTTTCAGAAGAGCAAACACAGGACATTAAGAAAAGAGCCCTGAAGCCAAGAATTATTTGCTGCAAAATACCTCTGTGACAAGTCTGTATATGTAAGAAAAGAGGAGGAAAGATCTCTGAGCATATTCAAGATGGTAGGTATATCTTAAAGGAACAGAATCTGGTGTTAATCAAACATGAAGTCAGGAGGGGAAAAAAATGGGGGGGAAAGGGGTTCTCTGATAGATAGCTGCTGAATACAGCCAGAGGCAGCTGAATTGGACCATAAAGCAGTAGCATTTGTCCCTGGAAAACTCCTTCAGTGAGCATGTAGAAGAGGGCATTCAGTCTCATTATCCAGCAGGGTCTCTTTTTTTCCTACCTAACTTCCCTCTTTCTCTGTGTCCAGCTATTCTGTTTCATTGTATTCTGGAATTTGATCCTACCCACTACATATTTATGCACACAAAACTATAAAGCAGTAGATAAGGCATCCCCAATGGTGCAGAGGGTGAATTCAAGTCCAGCTGCTCTGTTTCTACCAGGAGCAAGCAGACCTGTCTTCAGTAGGACAGCCAAAACGCATACATTTTCCAATATGCCACAAAGATTTCTTTGGAATCAAGCAGTTCGCTATGTTGAAATTGGGTATGTGGGGTTTTTTTTTTTTTCTAGAAACATTCTAGCCAGCTAACATTGAATTTATGACTTTGCAGAATTCCCTGAGAATAGGTGAAGTGAAAAATCGTACCCATGTTGTCAACAAATTCCAAGAATAACGTTCCTGTCTATCCATCCATACAAGGAAGTTTACATGCCATAAACATATGGATGAAAACAGTAATTCACTAGCATCACAAGAAAGTGGTTTTTTTTAAAGTGTGGGAAAAATACAGTAAATTTTCAAGCCTACTAAAAAAAGGTAGGATATAATCTTCCTGCCCCATAATTTCGCATCTTATTCCTCACTCATTGTAAAATATATTTGGAACATCTAACGTAAAGTGTACCTGCTTTGGGATTGTATGCAAGCAAAAAACTCTTAGTCCCATAAGAAGAGAGTAAACTTTATCATATATTCATTTTAGTACAAGAGACATATTACATATGCATAAATTTTATTATTCTTGCATGTTCCATGGCTGTTTACTTTTCTCATCGTGGGTGCTCATTGTTACGCATGGCTTTGTACACAATTTTTTTCAAAAAAAGCATTTTTTTTGAGAAGCAAGCTTTCACATAACTTTATCTTTTAGCTGGGTATGTATGTGATAAGAAATTGTAACTCGACAGACCACCCTGGTATAATCAGAGATTATCTTTTTTACCTGAGCCTTCTCACATAATATTCACCGCTGAAAGATCTTGTTCTAAAATTTTCAAAGAATTTCATGTTAATAATTTTCTGTGCCTGCACATCTGAAGAATTGGACTTGTATCAAAATTGTTCTGGAGAATATAACTCAAAGATCGGCAAACATCTTAAAAATTAATCATGCTAACTTTATATTTTAAATAAATCCTTATATTGTTCCTAAACCAGAGCCATTAAAATGGTGGGCAGCCAATAAATATTATTTGTGGTTAATAACCATACACATATTCGCTGATCCCCACTGCGCTGAGCTCTGGAAGGTAGGTGTAGCAATTATTTTTTGACCCTGCTTCGGAGAAGAAACTGAAGAGGAGGAACTCTTACTGAAGTTATCACCCTAAGAGTTACGGGTAGATTCTGGAATGAGATGAGGGATGCATCATTCCCAAGACACACTGCACCCCAGTCTTCCCTGCTCCTCCGCTGGCTGGGGAAATAACAGCTATTTAGCGATATTAAGTAAAATAATAATGATGCATTTTATTTACAAGGCACTTACCCTCCATTGGCATGCAAGGTGTCTGCCTGGAAGCACAGCAGTGAAACAATTAAACTTTATTGAGCTGTCTGATGTCATCCCCGTGTGGATGTTGGCATATTGTAAGACCTCGCTCAGGGTTTTTTGTATAAGACTTGCATTTTCAGTATAACTACCCTTGATTCTTGTGTATCTCTAATTTCTTTCCATAACATCAATAAAAGAGAATATTGAGGGGAGAAAGGTCTCTTCCAAACAGGGGGTCTGACTCTCGGCTGTGATTTGCTTGGCAATTGGAGATTTTGTGTACAGTCTCTTACAGCAAAAGGTGAGAAATGCAGAAGCAATGGCTTTTAGAAAAACACAGAGAGCAGCAGGAAGCCCTCTCTGCCCAATTACAAGGTGATCCCAGTTCATTTTTACGGTTTGTTTCTTCTTTTTTTTTTTTTATCACATATGTTTCCAAACACAGTCTTGATGTCCTGTGGGGCTGCTTTTGTAAAAAGCCATAGCCTCTGATTTAAGGAGCTTCAAAAATAGCTCTCAGTTTCTTCAGTCTGAAAGAGAACAGTCAAGTAACAGCACATTTATTCTCTTTGAAAAATAGAAAGATGTCAAAAGCAAAGTTCATGGCAAAATTAGGCTGATTTGTTTTGTGCTTCTGTGATTCTGGCTGTGGAAGTAAACAGGGGGAAAAAACACAGGGGTTTGTTTAATAAGCAAAAAACGCTATTAAAATGAATTCTGTGCTTAAAAACCTACCCTTGAAGGAAGAATCATCAATTATACAAGCTTTGGGAAAGGGGGAAAAAAAAACAAAGCTTGATATCCACAGTCAGACATTTTCCCCTAGTCAGCATACAATTCAGGCATCATGTTCAGAAAAAGGACAACCTCATTACTTTGATACAAATGATCAGTGGTTCTCAGAGATTCTCTGTGTTGGTTGTGACAGATGCTAAGCAGTAATCCTGCCATTAAAACTTCCACAATAAAAGCAGCTTTGGCTGGTAGTAACAAAAGGATGGCTCCAATTTGGAAAACTTTCAGGAGATGCCCAGATGAGATTCTCCAACAAGTGCCACCCAGGAAGAGGCCATTGAAGTTCTAATTGAGACAGCAGCCATAGCACTGACTTCACTCTCCTTGCACAGCACAATTTGACACTCTGAAGTCCAGTGGTGACAATTCTGCTGCCCCAACCTTGCATATTTCTTAGGATGGAGTATCAACTAATTTACAGGGTCCTGCATCACCATCACCTTCTATTTTTCTGGATTTGTATACATAGGGTCTGGAGCGAGGGCTAGATCTAGTTGTCTTTTTTTTTAAGATTTTATTTTATTATTTATTTGAGAGAGAGAGTGAGAGAGATCACAGAAGGAGAGGAAGAGGGAGAAGCAGACTCACTACTGAGCCTAGAGCCGAATGTGGAGCTTGATCCCAGGACCCTAAGATCATGACCTGAGCCAAAGGCAGATACTTAACCAATTGAACCACTCAGATGCCCCTAGACCTAGTTTTAATCTCCAAGAAAGTAAATGCGTGATTTCTTCTTCCAGAGCTCACAACTGATAGAAAGTTTCTCAACATTGGAAGTGACAAGAGGCCAAAATCAATTCTGGGAATTGGCTGGGAAACATCAGTCCCATTTCCAAGTAAAATATACTTTTATATTGAACTGAACTATTGTATACTGCAATGCTGAGGTTTGGCATTTCTTGTTGTTTGTTGGTTGATTTGTTGTGGTCATTCTTAATGAGACCCAATGGGAAAAGGGGCATACACAAAGCATACTGAATTTTCTAGGTTAGGTCTTTGTTCTAACATGGTGGTACAGTCATGTGAACCAAACAGCCTATCTGCCCTTCTTTCTGTTCCTATTTTTTTCCATAAATATTATGTTGGCCAAGATATCCGGGTGTGTGTGTGTGTGGAATATGCATTCTGCACCAACACAATGATTTTCCAGGAGGACAAATCATTCCTGGAAGTGCTGACTGTATCTTCACTTTTCTCAAGTGCACTAAACTCCCACATAGCACAAAGCCCTATAACACATGCTATTCCTTTTTCTTGGAACATTCTTCTGTCCTCAGCATGGTCCAATTAGCTTCTTTTCTTCCAGTGGATCCCAGCCTAGTAATCACTCTTTGATTGCCTCCTCTAATGGTTCTTTATCATATGCTCAGTAAGCATGTACATCTTCTTGCTACTGCTTATCACAGGTATAATGTTATATTTTTTCATAAGTCATCTTTTGACTAATGTCTTAAACAGTCTCTATGACTGGAATATAATAAATGCATGTATGCTCTACACATGACCAATTTTCAGTCAACTATACAGAGGAAAAACAAATCAATAAATCTACAGATGATTTAAAGACTACTTCTAACTAAGGGTTTCAAGCCTCTTCCCATTTTATCTTGCATCAATGTACAAGTTAAAGAATAGAACATACCTAACTTATTTGCATTTTCTTTCTCTCTTTGTTCCAATTTCTTGAGTCCACTCTTTTTTTTAATATTTTATTTAAATTCACTTTTTTAATGAGACTGAAAAGGTCCCTAGCAGCAAAGAGTGGAGAGATAGGATCCTCAGTCTTGGGCATCAGAAATGAATGCCGGTGGTTAGATCAAAGGTCAGCAGTGCAGTGTAATCAAAGATAACTCTCAAGATTTTAGACCATGGCTTTTTGAAAGCATAAAGTAAAAGGAAATTTAGTACTTTTTTTCCCTATCTCTGCCTTTCCTCTTTAGATAAGATAGGTAATCTAGAGCCTTTTCATTTATTTTCTTGGCATATAGATAAATAGACAAGATGATAGAAAATATATAGTCTGAAGGATAGGTTGTCCCAAATTGTTGCATACTTTATGTTCTTTTGTCCAAGTATAGCTGATGTTGCTTAAATTTTCAAATATTGTGGCCATGGCCTCTAATAGCTACTACTCTCTCTCTTTTAGCTTGACTGATCCATTTCATTTTACCATTGAATCCATCTTTAGACACACTGATGTCTGACATGCCCCCTGTCTACTCATCTGGGACCAACAAATTGCTTTCCTGATTATGCTTCTTGGTCCTACTGTTATGAAGCTGGAAACGGACAGAGAAACATTAGCCCACCAATGAGATGGGCAGGATCCCATAGACCACTCTGGTGGTCAATAAGGAACTTGTTCAGCTTCTCAAGGAGCTAAGATGATATCGGACCTGCTCTGAGATTGGAATTGCAAACCGCAAAGTACTGTAGAGGCTTACCAGAGCTCCAGGATGCAAAAGGTTTTCCATGAGAAGCAAACCCATTCCATTTGTGGCTTTTGTGAGTTTTGCACTATCAAGAAATGTATTTTTAAAAAACCTTTTCTACAATGCTAGCAAAAGCCACAAATTCGATACCTTTGGTTTGCATGCAAAATGTGATGCCTGATTCAGGTTAGACTTTGTACTGCATTAGCTAATGTAATAGAATTTCTTCCAAGAAGTTCCCAGGTCAACCAGTTTAAACTTCACATTTCAAAGACACTTTGAGACCTCAGCCAAACATTCACAAAGTAATGAATGGCCATGTAATTGTCAAATTTCAACCTTAAAATATTTAAATGTTGTATTGCCCCATCTCAACACTCCTGATAAGCCCTCATGAAAATTATGGGCTAAAATCAACATTGATTCCATTAGTGCGATAGAGGCAAGTTCGTATTATAAAAACAGGAAATAATTCAGGTTAGAATCATCTACTCAGCTGTGACATGATAAAAAGGCATATGGTACAGAGGTGAAGGACTTTAAATTGGAGGCGGGTAGGGGATAGGGTAGGAAAAAATCTCATTTTTAAGGGAACCTCAAATAGGCCTCACCGGCTGTTCTATGGCCCATATTACTGAAATCTCCATGATTGCTGATTCTCAGTATTGTTCTCCTACAGTCAGTTTTCCTGTCTAAAAATTAGATTCAACTGGATTTCCCAAGGCTATTCTTGCCTCTCTTCTATGGAGTTTGGTGCTGACATGGGCCAAATGACCGCAACATTCCACTCTGCACCATTTGGGGTGACTGCACTTATAGGGTAAGTAGAACCATTCCCATTATCTTGTATATAATCTGTGAAGTCTAAGTTGGATTATTTGGTATGAAAGGTTTAAGGTATTATCATTTTTAGTAGCACACTTTCATTGAGAAATGTGTAAGAAACATCTGAGAATTTATGGATCGTTCCCAATGACTTTGTTACTTGTGATTCTATGACTTAAAAAAAAATCTTCAAAAGAGTAATAGTAGAATTTTTCAAGTATCTCCTCTTTATCTCCCAACATATCATTAAGCTTTGGATTCACAGAAGCAAAATGGCCTTAGATGATGAAGATATAGATTATGGACTGAGGGCTACATAATTAAACATGTAAGATATCAAGGTAAAGTACCAGAATACATAAAGAGGATAATTTCTTTAGTCAGCAAATGGGCAATAACAGGAAAAGAATTTTTGTCTTGGGATAGTGAGCAGTTGTATAAACATATGATGCAAAGGCTTTTTCAAATAGACATAACATTGCCATATGTTCCATCTGAAAACTGCAGAGGGACTTGGGAAAATCAGAATGATTTAAGATCGCCTATACACATCTCTGCCACCATTTGGTTAGCTGAGCCCAAGCAGCTAAAAGTAAGGAGTGTAGTTAAATAGGGACACGTTGAGAGACCATAGTGTGCCCCAGAGATTTTTGTGTTAAGATAAAGAAAGCCATCAAACATCCCGGACAAACTGCTGCTTCCCTTAAGATATGGTAAAGTGTGTGCACTTCCTCTGGTTGCTCAATCCTACCAGAGCTCATGGAAGGATTTCCTCCAGATTCAGGTCAGAGACTGCTTAACATGGCAAGAGAGGTTTAAACAGAGGAACATATGGATTTGCCCTCTTCAGTACTTAGCTATGAGAAAGAGACAATGCTGCTAGGGTGTCAAAAGTCCAGTAAAGTAAATAGATCCCTCTACATAAAGGAATGGCAGCCTACAAAGCAAGCACAATGGAAACAATGGCACCTCAATGCCAAGTACAGGCTGTGCCTGCACAATATCAAATCAACCAATCGAAAGGGTGAAAAATACAACACACATAAATGTTTTGTCTATATAACCTAGCCAGTGTGTTTGCTTTCTTTTTGTAACTGCAGTGAACAATTGTTTTAGTATCATGGAGGCACAGCCACCATGCAAATAATTGGCACCCAAAGATGAGTCATTGAATAGGTTGTATAGACCACCACTCTCCATTTCATTGACTAAGGGGGGAAAATGAGATTGATGTAGGAAGCACACCATATGACCAGCAGTGGCAGTCTGCGCCATAGAGCTGACTCCATTAATCTTAACAGGGTCCAATTAAATCCAGTAAGGTGAACCAGCAGTGATCCTTCGAAAGTCATTTTTCCTTCATCCAGAGGATCAGATTTATTCATTCACAGATATTTTTATTGTCCAATCCCTTAATAAAGAGGATAGGTGGGAACTTTTCCTGGCCAGAATTAGTCAGATTGCCCTTAAAATTTCAATTTAGCTGGTCATTACTTAAACATTCATTTCAATTTGCTTCTCTTACTGTCTATAGTCTTTTTACCAGAACAAAAATGAAGTTTGTATCATTTGAAACCACCCAACAATAAAAACATAAATAACTCTAGAGTGAATCAAAACCAAACGAAGCTGCTGAAATTTATGTCCCTGAAATATTCATTTGTATATGCATGCATGTTCTTGTTTATTATTCATTCTGTATGGCATCTGATAGGCTCCCAATTCGAAGTCTCTCCTCAGTTATGGAAATCCTTAGAATGTTTCCGTCCTGTGTGGACTCCCTCCTGCCCAACTATCCCAGTTCTAGTTGTCCTGTAAGTCCTACTCAGCAAATGGTGAAACCTCCAAATCTTCACTTCATATCTCTGAAATTTCAAACTTCATGTCATTGGGCTACATTCACAGAGAAAACACCTCCTTTCACTTAAACTCATTGATTCATTTGTCAAGTGTACCTAGTATGCTATTCAACTCATTTAATGAATTTTTTATTTCAACAATCACTGTTTTCATTGTTAAGAAATTGTAATAGCCGGATCTTGTTTCTTAAGTACTTCTTATAGTTTAATAATCTCCTGTTCATATATCATGTTTGCAAAAATTTCTTTATCCCTCTGATGATATCTTATATTCCTAAAATCATTTTTGGATTATTTATATTATTTCTCATCTTTCTGGAGTGAACATTTTATATTTGTGATAGTAATAGTCTCTCTTTCATTGTGTTGGCCATCAACAAACAGTAGGTAATTATTTGTTACCCAATCTTAGTTTAGGTTTCCTCAAAACAGACTTGAGAAAGTGGTGTAAGAAATTTATTTTTTTTTATTTTTTATAAATTAATTTTTATTGGTGTTCAATTTACCAACATACAGAATAACACCCAGTGCTCATCCCGTCAAGTGTACCCCTCAGTGCCCGTCACCCATTCACCCCCACCCCCCACCCTCCTCCCCCTCCACCACCCCTAGTTCATTTCCCAGAGTTAGAAGTCTTTATGTTCTGTCTCCCTTTCTGATATTTCTCACACATTTCTTCTCCCTTCCCTTATATTCCCTTTCGCTATTATTCATATTCCCCAAATGAATGAGAACATACACTGTTTGTCCTTCTCCGGTTACTGTGGCCAAGTTCAAAAAGGGTGTTGCCTGAGTTCTCCTCTGGGATTTTGATGGAATCTTGTCTCACATTTAGATCTTTCATCTATTTTGAGTTTATCTTTGTGTATGGTGCAAGAGAGTGGTCCAGTTTCATTCTTCTGCATGTGGATGTCCAATTTTCCCAGCACCATTTATTGAAGAGACTGTCTTTCTTCCAGTGGATCGTCTTTCCTCCTTTATCGTATATTAGTTGACCATAAAGTTCAGGGTCCACTTCTGGGTTCTCTGTTCTGTTCCATTGATCTATATGTCTGTTTTTGTGCCAGTACCACACTGTCTTGATGAACACAGCTTTGTAGTACAACCTGAAATCTGGCATTGTGATGCCCCCAGATATGGTTTTCTTTTTTAAAATTCCCCTGGCTGTTTGGGGTCTTTTCTGATTCCACACAAATCTTAAAATAATTTGTTCTAAGTCTCTGAAGAAAGTCCATGGTATTTTGATAGGGATTGCATTATACGTGTAAATTGCCCTGGGTAACATTGACATTTTCACAATATTAATTCTGCCAATCCATGAGCATGGAATATTTTTCCATCTCTTTGTGTCTTCCTCAATTTCTTTCAGAAGTGTTCTATAGTTTTTAGGGTATATTTTGAGAACCATTTGAATGGTAAATGGTTCTCCAACCTTTTATTTTCAGGTTGTAGGTGTCCTTCTGTCTAAAATGAGTCTCTTGTAGACAGCAAATAGATGGGTCCTGCTTTTTTATCCAGTCTGAAACTCTGCGCCTTTTGATGGGGTCATTAAGCCCATTCACGTTCAGAGTTACTTGAACTTCTTCTTAAAGGGGAGTTTTAAGAGTCCCCCTTAAAATTTCTTGCAGAGCTGGTTTGGAGGTCACATATTCTTTCAGTTCCTGCCTGTCTTGGAAGCTCTTTATCTCTCCTTCCATTTTGAATGAGAGCCTTGCTGGATAAAGTATTCTTGGTTGCATGTTCTTCTCATTTAGGACCCTGAATATATCCTGCCAGCCCTTTCTGGCCTGCCAGGTCTCTGTGGAGAGGTCTGCTGTTACCCTAATATTCCTCCCCATGAAAGTCAGGGACTTCTTGTCTCTTGCTGCTTTAAGGATCTTCTCTTTATCTTTGGAATTTGCAAGCTTCACTATTGGATGTCGAGGTGTTGAACGGTTTTTATTGATTTTAGGGGGGGATCTCTCTATTTCCTGGATCTGAATGCCTGTTTCCCTTCCCAGATTGGGAAAGTTTTCAGCTAGGATTTGTTCAGATACATATTCTGGCCCTCTGTCCCTTTCGGCGCCCTCGGGGACCCCAATTAAACGTAGGTTTTTCTTCCTTAGAGTGTCATTTATTTCCCTTAATCTGTCTTCATGGTTCTTTGTTTATCTCTTTTTTCCTCAGTTTCCCTCTTTGCCATTAACTTGTCTTCTATGTCACTCACTCGTTCTTCCACCTCGTTAACCCTCGTCGTTAGGACTTCTAGTTTGGATTGCATCTCATTCAATTGATTTTTAATTTCTGCCTGATTGGATCTAAATTCTGCAGTCATGAAGTCTCGTGAGTCTTTAATGCTTTTTTCTAGAGCCACCAGTAGCTGTAGAATAGTGCTTCTGAATTGGCTTTCTGACATTGAATTGTAATCCAGATTTTGTAACTCTGTGGGAGAGAGGAATGTTTCTGATTCTTTCTTTTGAGGTGAGGTTTTCCTTCTAGTCATTTTGCTCAGTGCAGAGTGGCCAAAAACAAGTTGTATTGGAACACGGGGGAGTATCACTGGTCCGTCCAGCTGGTCTTCTGGGGGAGGGGCCTGTTGCGCTGATTTTCAGGTGTTAGCACTTGGGGGAGCTGCTCTGCCCCTGCCTGCTGCAGGGCTCAGCGGGGGTTGTTTACCCCGTGGGGCCCCAGGAGGAACAGCCGCAGTTGCTATGGCAACTCTGGAAGCCTGGATTCAGCCCCCGCAGGAACTACGGGGCTCTCTGTCTGCAGGGCCTGGAGGCTCCGGGGCGGGGCCGCTGATGTGCTCAGCTCGGGGCAGGAGCGTCCTCGGTGTCCTGGGCCCTCCCGGCCTCTGCCTGTCCTGGGGGAGGCCGGATCCTGGGCTGTGTCCCGGCGCCCTGTGCTCCGGGGCCTGCGCTGTGGGATTCGCGCTCCCGCCCCGCAGCCCCCTCCGCGGAGCCGCCGCCCGAGTCCCTCCGAGCCGCTCCGGGTCCCTCCGTGCGCGCTGCAGCCCTTAGGGAGCTCGGCGCACTCTCCGGGGGCGCAGGTGTCTGTTAGTGTCCCCGGGAGCCCGAGGGCATCCCCGCCCTCCTGGGTCCTGCTCCAACTCCCTGCGAGCCCCTTTCCGCCCGCCCGGGAAGGTTGGTGCAGCTCCTGCTCCTCCGGGACGGGGCTCTCCTGTCCTGGGGACACTCGCCCCGGCCTCAGCCCGGCTCCTCGCGGGGCCCCTCCCCCTCGGAGGCCTTTTGTTCCTTTATTTCTTTTTCCCCGTCTTCCTACCTTGATGGAAGCGCGGACTCTTCTCACTGTAGCGTTCCAGCTGGTCTCTCTTTACATCTCAGGCCGAATTCGTAGATTTTCAGGATGATTTGAAGGTTATCTAGGTATTTTGGTGGGGACAGGCGATTTGGGGACCCTGCTCTTCCGCCATCTTGCCCCTCCCTCGGCTAAGAAATTTATTTTAAAGGAACCCCAAGAAACACAAGCAAAGGAGCAAAGTGAGATAGATAAACAGAAAAAGCCAATGGGAAGGAATATTTGGAGGTTGCTCTGTTCACCCAGGACCTTTGAGAAATGCAAAGAATCTTTCTAGAATGGTTTGCTAAAGGACTTCCATCCTTCATTAGTTGAAGGCTGCCCCTGGGACTGTCGACTCCCTCATACTTTTGAACTGTGTTTGCCCATTGGCCAAAAGGTTTTTCTTAGTTTGGGAGAAAGCCCTGGGCAGAAAGCAGAGAAGATATGCACTTAAGGTTGGATCTGCTCAATGTGCAGACATGCATGCAAGGGTACAAGGCTGTATAAGGCTATTCATGGCTATTGCAGCTGAAAATAGAGGCAGCCAAAAGGATCTCAAGGCTATGGCAGCTGAGATTAGAAGCAGCTAAAAGGATCTCCTGCACTCTGTAGAAGAGTTTTCCAGAATGTATCCTGAGTTGTGATAATTCCTGACAGAGAGTGACCTTTTTGCAGGAGTCACCTTTGAGCAGTGACATTAACCTAGCTTTTTATCATCAGCATCTGATTTGGCCTGGCAATGAGGGTAGCCCATCCACTGCCATCTTTTTAGGGTGCCTCTTTTCTTCTGGTTTACAGATAGTTCTCATTCTTATTTTTAGGAATAAATATTTTTTGAAATGCTTTCTATAATGTTTTCTAGGAGAGAAAGATTTCCACCTGTGCTCAGTCATCTGCCTAATGTGTAAATTAGACTCTTCTGTTATCTGTCTTAAAGCATCACTTGCAAGATTACCAAGATTCCCCTATTTTCCAGTAATTTTGGATTTAGAGATTACACCCACATTCACAACATCTATTTCTATCTGTTTCACCAATGTTGACCTCCTCTCTGCTATCATCTCACTCAAATTCAAAATGATAATTATTGGAGGTGAAGCCCTGATCCTCTGAAAAAAACTCCAGAAGGACTGTTTCAGTCAGTCTGATTGAAATATTCCAAAACCAGTGCCCTAGAAAAGTTCATCACTAAATGCTCATCATTATATTCATTAAATATTTGATGTCATTACTCTCTTTCCATTACATAATTTTTATTTGAATTATCATGTTGTATTAGTTTTCTAGAGCTGCCATAACAAAGTACCACAGACTAGGTGACTTAAACAACAGAAATTTATTTTCTTGCAATTCTGGAGACTGGAAGTCTGAGGTCAGGATGGTGGCAGGATTAGTTTTTCCTGAGGATTCCCTCTTTGGTTTGCACCTTCTTGCCATATCCTCTCATGGTCTTACCTCTATATCTATATGTGTCAAATCTCCTCTTTGTATAAGGACTCTAGTAACATTGGATTAGGGCTCACTCTATTTACCACATTTTAACTTAATTACTTCTTTAAAAATCCTATCTCAAAATACAATCACACTCTGAAGTTGTAAGAGGTAGATTTCATCCTAGGAATGGCAGGGGTTGAGGAGGGGACACAATTAGCCCAAAACACATGTCCATTAGGAATTCTTCAGATTCCCTTCAATATTGTTCAAATGGAATGAAATTCTGTTTCAGTTTCCATGCACTTTAAATAGAAGAAGTTACCATTGCTACAGATTTTTAAATCATAGGTTTTTTTCTACAATTTTTACTAGAAAAGTATTTCTGCCAATAATCTCTTTGTGCAGAAAGAATACAAAGCCATGTGATAAACCAACAAGACAAAATATTTAGGTCAAATCTAAATACAGCAAAACCTCCTTAATATGAGATAAGATTCTAAAACTTATGTGAGAAGATAAACTAAGTTATAGAATCATTTTAATTAATTTATTTTTAAACTTATATGTAGATATTAAAAAATTAATCAAACAGTTCAAAGCAATCTTGAATGTAAAGAAAGTCTTCCTCTCACCTTAATCCTAGTGCCCAGCTGTCCTTCCCAGAGGCAACGACCATTATCTGTTTTTTAATTGTCACTCCAGAGATTCTATGGGAATGCAAACATGTATATTAATGGATCTTTTTTGCTTTGTACAGTTGAGGTATATTTTACATATATTTTGCATTGTGGCTTTTCCACTTAACAGTCTTCACAATTACTCCATATCACAAGTACTTAATTATTTTCAAATGTCAAAAATTTTTTTGGTATATATGGGCTTACAAGTACAAAAATTTTTTTAGCCATACCTACTGATGGCCATTTAGCTTGTTCCAGCCTTTTGCTGCAATCAATAAGGTTGTAATGAATAGCCTTCTTTATACAACTTTGCACAGAAATGTGAGTACACTTGAATGATAAATTTCCACCCACATAACTACAGGTTCAAATGTTACATGTTTTTTTTAACTTTGAAAGACATTGAGAAATTTCCCTTCATAGGGTTTGCATCAATCTGGAATCTTACAGACAATACATATGAATATTTGCTTCCTCATATCATGTTAATATAGATTATTATCAAATTTCCAAAATTACTTATCATTTAGTAGGTAAAATAGTGGGATATCATTATTTTTCTAATTTGCATTTCCCTAATTATGGGTGAGATTGAGAATCTTTTCCTGCACTTAAGAACATTTGGATCTGTTTTTTGAAAAGGCATTGCTCACAGTCTTTTTCCATTTATCAACTGTTTATCTTTTGTTAATTACAGAATAAACTTTAAATAACCATGGGAGGCTACTCAACTATTTATTATTTCTAGAAACAGTATCAGATGAACAATGTGGATTTCTAAATCTGCTTAGGTCTCCTAAGTCTGCCTTGATAAATGAATAATAGGGAATAATAGAGGCATCATTAGATAATGAATCTCAGTTCTACCACGGTCTAAAACATTTTAATAACCTGAATAGGTGAAGAGTTATACCATGTTCATTGATAGAATGATTTAACAGTAAAAGTGTCAGTACTCTCCAATTAATCTTGACATGCAATGTAATTCCAATAAAAATTCCCAGCAGAAATTTTTTTAGGAACTCTACAAAATTATTCTAAAATGCTTGTAGAATAAAAAAAAGTAAACAAATAGCCAGGTCAATTTTGATGAAAAAGAGGATCAATGAAAAAGGGAGCTTGCTCTATCATAAAAAGCTTTCATAAAAAAATAGTAAAAGAAAATTGATCAATGGAACATAAAAGTTCTCATGGAAAAAAGGGAAATGATATATTATTTAGAAAAAATATAGGGAAAACTCATACACTCTAGATAGAAAAATAGTCTTGAATTTCTACATATGCCCTATTCAAAATGGATGCCAAATAGAACAAAGATTTAAAGAAGAAAGGTAAAATTATAAAGTAATAGAAGAAAATGTACAGAACAAGCTTGAAACTTAGGGATAGGGAAGGACATCTTAAAGTAGTTGCTCAAAGCATAAAACATTGAGATATCTATAAAATAAAGAGCATCATAAACAAAGTTAATGAATAGCTGACAGGGAGAAGATATTTATAATCTCTAACACTAAGATCGGATTACTATTTAGGATACACTATGAACCCCTGGAAATTAATAAGAAAAGGATAGGAAACAGTAGAAAAATCAGCAAGGAACATTATCATGTGATTCACAGAAGGAAAAATCTAATTCAGGTTGTTGCAGGTCGGGTTTCTTGGAAGGCAGACTAAGTGATGGAAATTATAATGGAATAAGTTTATAAGGAAGTTCTGTCAGGATAAATACCTGTGGAGGAAAAAGGAAGGATTGGGCGGAGACAGAAGTGGGCCTGGAATGCAACCTCAACAAATGACTCAGCCCATCTATCTTAGTCCGCTAGGGCTATCATAACAAATTACCACAAACTGGATGGCTTAAACAATGAAATTTCTTTTCTCATTGTTCTATATCTATGAGTCCCAGATAAAGGTCAGCAAGGTTGGTTTCTGGTGAGAACCGTCTTTTAGGCTTGTAGACAACTGCCTTCTTTTTGACTTCACATCACCTGGTCTTTGCTCTGAGATATGTGTGGAGAGAGAGTTATCTCTCTACTCCTCTGCTTATAAGGCCAGGAGTCCTCCAGGATTAGGACTCCACCCTTATGGCTTCATTTAACCCTAATTTCCTCCTAAAATCCCTATCTCTAGATATAGTCACACTGAAGATAGGGGCTTCAACAGAGGAATTTGGAAGGTGGAGGGCTAGGGCACAATTTAGTCCATAGGGCCACTTGATGAGAACTCCAGAGCTGGTATAGTGAGACAGATGCTATTGTCCAAAAATGCCTGCAATCTCCTATAGCACATGTTCTCATGAGGTGACCATGATACTCCTCCCATGGTAAAGAAGGGTCTACATCCTGTCTCCTTGAACACTGATAAGCTTCTCTAACTATATCAGTCCATAGAAAACAATGAATACATGACTTCCAAAGCTAGGTCATAAAAGGAAATGTAGCTTCTAGATTGTTTGTTTGAATACTCATTCTTGAAGTATTTAGCTGCCATATAAGCAATCTGACTAGCTGGCGACCACCATGTTATGAGAAAGCTCCAACTAACCCATATGAAGAAAGAAAATGGCAAGGCCTGAGATTATACAAAAAGAGGGAGAGAGATGCTTAGCTAAACTCCAGCTGTTTTAGCCCTCTGGTTTTTCGGGGTTTTGTTTTGTTTTGTTTTGTTTAGCTCTAGTCACTATCTGATGGAAATCATGTGAGAGATTCTAAGACTTCTGATCCCCTCCCAAATTCCTGAGCCACAGAAACCCTGCAGTGTGATTTGATATGATATCTATTTGATAAATAACTAGAATAGATGGTGCTTCAGAATTGTCTTGAATTGGGACAAATAGACTAGAATTTATATTATATACATTATATTCCTACTTTTACCACTCATTGAATGAGGACTGTTCTTTGGGCAAGGTAACTCTCTTCAGCCAAGGGCAATTACCCAAAAAAGTGCTGATTGCTGAAGGCTGTTGACCAGCAGAACTCTCAGGAACTTGGGGAAATA
The DNA here is from genome assembly GCF_905146905.1 of Nyctereutes procyonoides. Classification (NCBI taxonomy): domain Eukaryota; kingdom Metazoa; phylum Chordata; class Mammalia; order Carnivora; family Canidae; genus Nyctereutes; species Nyctereutes procyonoides. The sequence continues at coordinate 35,852,519 of NW_026575044.1, read as the reverse complement.
AGTCCTTCAGTCTTGAAGCAGGAACCAGATGGCATATTACAGCATCTTTTATGGTCCATCTCTTGTACCACTTAGATCCATTTCTTTTTATAAGCTCTGCATGCAGCAACTCCAGCATTCTGGTGGGCCTATTTTCCTGCAAGAAACATAAAAAAGGAAGATTAGGGCGATGACCCACAGCTCTACAGCTGCAACTTGTCTTAAAGCACCAAATGATTCTCATTTTTCCCCTTCTTTACTCTCTATTCTAGATTCCTTTCACTGTCACAGCCTCTCCTAGTTTAGGTGACTTACCTGATGGGGAGACCCAGTCCCTCATTATTGATGGGTCTAAACAGTCTAAACTCCTGCTCAATTCTTTCTGTTGCAGCTATAAGTATTCATTTACATCATAATGGGGCAAAGTACCATAGACATACCCTTCTGAATCCTAAAAACCTTCTTCCCTCCCTGGATTCTATAATAGATGCTCTACTTCCTGCTGAATCAGAGCCCTTTGGTCTGATGTGAGGTTATGTGGGATCCATGTAGAAAGATTAAACACTGTAAATCCTGACATAGTGGTGCTGGCACGGACTACAAGAGAAAAAGATTATGTGCCTATTCTAGTGAAATGAATTGATATCCTTTTCAGGGTGGAGAGGTTCAAGATACTCAACTTGACATCAAGTCATGCCTCAAGAGACAGGTCCAAATTGAGGGGTTCCAGTGTTGGTTTTTGTTGCTGGCAACTTAAACTTTCAGCAGTGACAGTAGCCAGATTAGCCTTAATGAGTAAGAGCCCAGACTATTGAGCCCACAGATAGCTTCCATCCCTGTCACCACAGCTATTTCATTTGTGTGTCCATTGTGCCATCACTGTGATAGCCAATAACAGAGGCTAGTTCATATCCCTGGCCAAGTTATTGGGTCAACTTGATTGTTTAGTGCTTCCTCCATTTAGAGGTTCTCTAGTGGGTGTTAGCATACTATAAGATTTTCACATTTCATGCTCATTCCCATATGTCAACTCACATGCCTCTACCCCAGATTGTGTTCCCAGTCCCCCAGGCATTCTCTTTCAAAGCAGGTCCCTGACAAACTGCCCAAGTCATTTGCCAATGCACATAGATCTATATATACCCGAACTTTGGGCCATTTCTCTTCCTAGATAAAGAAGAAATACTAGATACATCACCTCAACTTAAGCCCATTAGGAAGATTTCCCCCCACAATTACATTTTAAAGCCATCCGTGATTGGGCTGTATTGGAGCTTCTGTTCCTATCATCTATTGCCACTTAACACAAATGTAGTAGCTCAAAATAACATATTTTTCTCTCACATATCTAAAATGTGAGCAGAACTTGAGGGGACCAAGTGAAACAGCTGAAATCTAGGGAACACAATCATGTGAAGTCTTTTAACTCACATGTCTGCAAGTTGATGTTGGGTATTGGCTGGGACCTCAGCTGCTAAAGCCACTGTAAGACCTATGCATCCCTTTTAATAAGGATATTTCACTTTCTCAAAGCCTAGTATCCAGGTTCATGAGCAAACCTCTCAAGAAGAAAACTCCAGGAAGAAAATATAGAACCTTTTATGCTGAGCCTTGGAAATCACTCAGCATCACTTCCACCTTACTCTATTGGTTAGAACAGAGTTACTAAGGCCAGCCTATATTCAAGATGAGGGAGAATTGGACTCTGTCTTTTGATAGGGTCAAAATATAGAGTCATAAAATGTTAAAGAATTTTTAGACATATTTTTAAACCACCACAGTTTACAAATATCCTAAGCCAATCCATCTGTGAACCAAGCTTAGCTTTTTTCTTCCATTGTCAGCTGTTCATGAGAGACCTCTCATTCGTCCATGAATGTGATCTAAGAGAGAGGTACTAGTATAACAGTGCAGATGACATGACAGTCTCGAGCACCTGCTTGTGCAACTTACTTTGCCTTCTGGTTCTACTTGGGCTGGATCCCAGATGTATCATTTCCATCTTACAATGGATAGCTCCTAGGCTTGTCCAACTTTATGGCTTGGTAGGTCTGACAAAAACCTATCTCATAATAGGAAGTTCTGGCCATATGGTCACTTGATTATAGATTGTCAGGTGTTCCATCTCTACCAGGGCCCAGCAGCTGGCTAGGAGCTAATTTTTGAGCGGCACGTAATTACTCACTATAGATGGCATGCCCTTGCTCCAGAACTCCAGGGCTTGCCATAAAATCCACTGAGTGTGGATTTTCCCACATCAGGCACATCTAAAATTAGAGGATAAGCCAAATTGTATATCCCAATTGGCAGGACTGCTAGCCTAGCATTCTGGACCTGCTACAGAGCTTTATTCTGTTCTGGGCCTCATACAACGCTGATAGTCTTTCATGTGGAAGACATTACCATCAAACCCAAAAAGAGACCACTGTATTTCTTTCTTTGTGATGAGAAGTATGAGACACAATAATTATCGCTGTTTTTGTTACTTTGGAATAGAAAATCCTGGTATGTGCCAGACCAATGCATTTCTGAAATTTCACTATGATGATTAGCCCCTGTATCTTCACAGTGTTCATCTCATATTCTCGTAAGCACATGTCTTAATGTGGTTTCCAATATACTTACTGTTTCTTGCTACATCTAGTCAAGTTAGCATAATGTCATTGATGTAATAGAAAAGTATGTTCTGCAGGATGTCCAGACAGAGCAGATCTCTTCAGACTATATTATGACAAAGAGATGGCTATTAACATTTGTCTTTATAAACTGTAAATGGATACTACTTTTATTACAACAATCATGTCTGACTTGCTTCTGGTGGTTAAATGCAACTGTGTCTGTGTCTCTCCAGGGTGTCTCATGCCTCTATTACTTTGAGATGCTATCATCCTTATTACTCTCAGTAAACCCAGTTCTAGGTATCTGTTTTTCCAATTAAATAGAGAGAATGCTATCAACCAAGAAATTTCAGGGTCTCATTCTTTCCCAATTTTTACCCTGGTATTGGCTCCAGTAACCTGTCTAGATTGAGGTTTAAAATATCTCTCGAGGTTCCCCTACTTTTATGTTTGAGTCTTGGGTCTGAACATTGGCTTTTCTGCTTTCCAGCAGCCAAAGAGGCCTTCTTTTTCATACTTAGCCTTTAATTGTCGATTAACTAATCTCGACTATTCACTACCTTTTTCTAAAGCACCAGTTTTCCCTGGCAATAGCCATCTAACTTGATTGTTCATATGATTATCATTTTCCCCTATATTTTTAAAATGCTGGCTGCTTTGCAACCACTAGTACATTTCTTTTCATTGGCCTACCCATTTTAGTTGATGAGTGATGAAAACTTCAACAGTATTACTGCTACCTTTTGCAGGATCAATCTAGCCCTAATCCACTACCACCAGTGGGGGGACTTACTGCCAGCACCAGAGGTTAATCTAGCCCTAGAATCCTCTCTTAGTGTGTGCTTTCTCAAACCACCCCACTTTTGGCTTGACGGTTGCAGATTGTGTTCTCAAGAAAGCAGATTCTGAAATGAATATTAGCATGAAGAAAATTTATTAGATAATGTTCTCAAGAGCAACACATATGAAGGAAGGAAGGAGGCAGGATTTCAGAGAGGGAGAAAATGGGCTGCAAAGCATTCTTAGCAAAATTTCATCCAATCTCATAGAGAACCTTTCAGGTAGGCTGATCCTTCTCAGTTGTCCCATATTAGGATGAGAGGGCTAGGCCTGACTTCTAAATAAACCAGGTATTGGAAAGGGCACATGAACCTGGACAAGGCAGCTCTCTTTTCCCAAGGGTAATTTCTGGAGAGGGCTGACAGCTGACAGCCATCAGGTAAAAGCATTCCCAGCTGGAGGAATTAAGTCCATTCCTGAAGGAGGATCTGGGCAACACATCACATTACCCACTACTTAAGGATAGAAAAAGATATACAGATTCATAATCACGTAAATATAAATTTAAACAATTAGCTACCTCTTATGGCCATCAGATTGTCAGAGATATGGGAAAACAGGAGCCTTTATATACACATAGAGAATGTAAACGAGAATGAGAGATGAGGATATAAATAAGTACAAATATTCTGCACATAACTTGTCATTATTTAACAAAATTAAATAAGCATATACCTTATGATGCAACAATCCCATAAAACATCCAACACAGGTCTATAAAGTTACATGAACAGGAATACTCATCACTGTGCTATTTGTGGTAATGGAAACTAGGAGTAAACTAGGTCAACATCACTAGAAAAATACATAAGCAAAATACGGTGGTTATAACATGTAAGAGTGAGTGTCTACAGCAAAGAGGGGCAGGGGAATGGGAACTATGTAAAGAAATAAAAGTGAAAAATAAGTAAAATAAAGAGAGGTCATGAATGAACCAATGATTAACTCAACCCTTGGCACCTAAGGTCCCAAATGAGCACATTAATGTAAACAATTTGGTGCAAATTTTCTTTTAGGTACATTTGAAGTTCAAAACCTAATAGGAAGGAAGTTAAGTTGGTTTGAAGAGTACTCCTAGAAAAATTCCCTCCAGTTCAAAAGATACCTTACAAAGTTTATGCTTAGAATGACACAGTTTCCTACCTACTTAGACACTTGCAGATACATCTAGTTCCTAGAATATAGTAAGTACTCTATAAATGTTGAGAGAATGAATAGTGAGTAAATACATAAATGAATCAATAAAGTAAGCAAGCCTATATTTGCACGAATAAATGAAGATAAGAGGGTGACAATGAGTGCAAGATTTAACCACATTCTGAAAAAAAAAAAAAAAACCAAAACAACCAACCCTGGAGCCCAAATATTTCAAAAGAACATGGAAGAGATAAATTGGGAATCTAGAGGAGGAAAACTTCTATGTGGTCATCCCAGCTTCACTGTTCATGAGATGGCACAGACTGGACACCAAAGCCGATTACAAAAGGTTATTATTTGCCTGTTCAAAAGATTCTAATAGAGTCCTTCTTTCCCTTTAATAATTTTCTAGAAGGAGCAAAGGAATGTGAGTACCCCACTCTTCTTACCACCCATCCCAATAAGAAAAAGAGGAAGGCCTCCTTGCTACTTCATGACACACTTTGTCATGAGAATACAGGCTCCACTAGATTCTTTTCTAGTCTGTGCATCATCTTGAGGACAGTTACACCAAATCCCTCCCTTCCAATCTTTATGCCAACACACACCACTTATAGTGTCACCCTCCCCATTAATGAGCCCCACCCTTGACAGCTCTTAAAGATTGTCAACTTGAAAGAGCATATTAAAATCAACCAGCCAGCCTTACAAGAAATCAGCAGAAACTGAAAATAGAAATTGCTGTTCCCTTTTCAAGGACCAAGCCCAACAGGGATTCTCCTGAAAATTCCCAAGGGCTGCCCAGGGCAGTTTTTGGCCCCTCTTCTGATCTGATCTCTCTGCCCCTCCTAAGATACTGGCTGGTCTCTAAGACAATTCATAATAGAAAAATATTAGAACATCTTTTTACATTAATTTACCTCTTTTTTAAGTCTATGTTTGTGGTTACTTCATATTTTACAGGTTATATAATCACCGTGGTAAAGATGTATAACTTACAAAGCAATAAATAAATATACACCAGCAGAGCATGCTTAAATAATTTACTGAGGGGGCAAGATTCTGAAGGCCTGCAACCCGTGTCCTTCGTCTCCAAGGTCTGGACAGAGTCCTGTCCTGTTCCTCCACCCAGTTGGCCAGGGACCATCAGACTTGTTCCTGCCAGCTCCATTCTTCAGCCTTTTTATTGTTTGTCTTTGTCTTGGTTCTAGACCAAATTCCTGTAAAGTCCTTCCTTTGCCTGGCACATGGCTGTTATTAAAGCTTTTATCTCTTTCCCAGACTGAAAGGCCTTTGGTTTTCAATATTCTTTCTGTGCCTTCAATGGATCTGCCAGGTCTCCCTCAGGGCTTGGCCTCTGATCTCCAGCTGTGGCCAGGCAGACAGGGGAGGAAGGCTTTGGGGAAGCACAGATCTGCCCTTACTTTCCTGTGCTCCCAGTAGCGTCCCCCTTCACTCCCCATTCCCGATCTTATGGGTCCACTCAATGCTCCCAACATGCTGCCAGGAAACATACTATAACTACTTCTTGAAAGGAATGTCCCTTACTCTATTCTAGAAGCTCTCTCCTTTCTGGATTTTATAGATGTGAACATCTTTATTATGATGTATCATAGACCAGACACCACCTTGCCTTCTGCTAGGTTGCATAAATAGAATCTAAGTAGGATATTGATGCACATACACAATAAGGGAGGCTCTATTTCTAATAATTAAGAAGGAAAGGGAAAGAAAATCTAAATAACCTAAAGATCAATAAAAATCAAAACCAAGTATTAAAGATTGAATCAAAGTACTAAAAAATAAGTGCTGGTATGAGCAAGAAACTTGAGAGTCCGAACATGGTGCCTATCCCATAATAGGTTTTCGATAAATATTGATTATTCCTGATTGAACATTATTCATTCAAGGCAGAAAAAGTCTTTTCCTTTAATATTGCTTTTGACTGTGTTTTCATTAAAAAAAAGATCCATAAATGTGTCTCCTATGATTTTCTTATAATTAGCCATGGAGTACATAACAAAATCAGATTTGTGTGAATTAAACACCACCCCACCTGAGCAGGGAAAGTTGAATTTTGGAAAGATCTAGAAGCACTGTGTCTGGGGCTTAGAAAGGTATTTCATTTATTTTCCAAACTGGGACACTCTTGAGAGTAAAAGGAGATGCCATTAATAAATACAGTGAGACAACAGACATCAAGAGAATGTCCCAGACAAATCAGACATCACATGGTTATCATATGACCCACAAAACTGAAGATGACATTGATTTGAATCCAAACATATACAGTGATTGATTTCTCATTACATTATTTATTATCATCCAATGAATTACATAACTCAGTACTTCCGGGTTAGTTAAGACCAAAAGGAAAGGAAAATCCTAAACTTGAATAAATTAAATCTGCCACAATGATTTGTTGACTTGTAATCAGAATTGCAGTCTAATAAATTTCTTTTTCTCTGAGTCAGTCGCATATTTCATTACCTGATTCTTTTTATTTTTAAAGATTTTATTTATTTATTCATGAGAGACACAGAGAGAAAGAGAGGCAGACACACAGGCAGAAGGAGAAGCAGGCTCCCTGCAGGGAGCCCGATGTGGGACTCGATTCTGAAACTCCAGGATCCTGGAACTCCAGGATCAGGCCCAGGGCTGAAGGCAGACGCCAAACCGCTGAGCCACCCGGGCTGCCCTCATTACCTGATTCTACTACTAAATGTTAAAATTAATATTAGTTCTTACTTTCTTACTGTCTAAGAAGCTTTAGAAATGAATGGCCATTCACTACTTTGTAAACCACTGAAATTCTTCTATTTTCTGACACCAAATTCCAGCCTCTGCCCCACACTGGTCTCTCCCCTTCTCCACCTCTGGGTCCCATTATAGACAATTTTTCCTCCATCTCTTTCTTCTGTTCTCACATTATATGCCCTCTGGGAAGTCTAAGTGGCTCTCCCAGCCATCTAGTTATAAATGACACTTAAATCTTCACCTCCTGTCCAGATCTCACTTTTGTCCTGAGCTCCTAACCTATGTAACTGACTGCTACCGGACTTCTCTACTTAAATGTCTCCCAAGAACCCCCAAGAATTGAATAAAGTTCAAAATGTTCAAATCTGTGTTCAACATCTCAACATCTCAACAATGCCCCCAATCCACTCCTCCTTTGGTGTTCCCTGTCTCCAAAAACAGCACCACCATGAAACTAAAACCCACGTTTCTTCCTCAAGCCCATGCTCTTTTACTATATCCATTATCGGTTTGCCAAGTCCTATCAATTCTATCTCTCAAATGTCCTTTTTTCTCAGTCTTCACCGTGACCAGTCTTGGCTAAACTAGCACCATCTCCCAACCTCTTAAGCAATCATTCATTCCCCCTCCAGACTTGCCTCCTCTAACGCCTTTCTATTTTACAGTAAAAGTGATTTCTAATAGCACAAATCTATTCCGTTTGCTTTTCTGCTTCAAACTGCTCTCTGGCTCTTAAATGTAGTTTGAGCAATATCATTTGAATGTCCCTCCACTATCTGGCCCTGCCCACCTCTCCACACTCCTCCCCCCCTTTCCCTTTTGTGCTCTATCCTGGCAATCCCTAACATCATCAGACTCGCACTTGCTTCTGACACATCCTATTGCCGCTGCTGGGACATTTCCTGCTTCATCTAACTTACTCCTACTCATACTACTGCTACTGACTCAAATATCATTTCCTCAAGGAGCCAGTGTCTAATTCCAAAACTGTATTAGGTTTCTTCCTATGTGTTCCTATAATACGCTTTCTTTGTATTAGTTGAAACTCATGAAACTGCCTGTTGTAAGTCAGTAACAGTCAAATAAAAGAAAATTCATATAGTTGAAGCTAATACTTGCATCTGCTAAACTGTAAATTCCCTGAGGGTAGCAACCTGGCCTATTTCATATACTGTTTCACACAGTTCCTAGCCCATGGTAAATAGCAGATATTTGTTGAGTGAATGAATGAATGAATGAACAAATAAATTAACTACGATTTCTAGAAATGGGTCATCATTTTAATTGATCTAGCTTGAAGTTATAACTATTTTCTTCTGAACAATTATAATTGTTTTCTGTTGCACAAGTGTTTGTCCACTCAGATTAAATACTGAAAAAATATATTCTGAGTTTTCAGCAAAATGCAATTAGGTGAACTGATAAGTAGCATCTTGGTCTGTAGAGCACAAACCTGGACTAATTTTATTTAGGTTACTACTCTTGATGAGAGTGATGGAAGGCAAAGAATCCAGGGAAAACTGGACTCAAAACCTCTATATATTCTAAAATTATTTAGCTTCTATGAGAAGTCCTATCATGATGCCTTTGAAAAGGTGACTCCCAAAGTTTTAATTTGAAAAGGACTTTAAGAATGGGATACTTTGAATAAATATCATTCAAAAGGCCTATCACTTTGAATATTGCATAGCCTCTCAAAAGATGAATATGGGCATGCTAGCACTCTGCTAATTCCCATTAACTATGGCAATCCTTAGCGAATTGCTGCTTTAATGAGGACGTCATTGCGTATACAGTGTCTGCAAACAGAGGAGTGTACCTTTGCTTCAGTTCTTCTGACAAGTGTAGTTTTGCCTTAATTATTTATGATCATACACCACAGCATAGGAGTGCTCACGAATATTTTGTATGAGTAATGAAGTTTTAGTAATAAGAGCCTTCATTCCATCCTTCTGCTGCAAAAGCTTACAGGGGAGCAGGGTGAGAATTTAAGGTTTTTGTGGATTAGTGAACTGGGAATTAGCAGGATTCCCTAGGATGGAGTTCTAAATAATACAATGAAAATAAATATCTACAAGTACAATTCTTATTTTTTCAAGCTCTTTAACAGCCCTCAGAAGACCCTGGATGAACCACAAGGAAAATGATAAGAAATGAAGCAGCTAATGATAACAATAATTACGATAATAATACTGCTTATATAACTCTTTATGTCTACACAAACATGTGAGATGGATGTTGAGACGATTTCTAAATAATTCAGAGCAAATAGCTTACAAGTGTGTGCAGAGGGCAGCTGGGAAGATGAGAGTTCATTTGATCAGAATCCTCCAGTCTATATTGGTCAGATTAGCTGAACAATTTCTCATATTTCTCTTGAAAACTTCCAACTCTGTTTTAAGCTCGGTTCTGCCTATAATTTATTTTTGATGATGGCCAAGTCTTTTAATCTCTCCTAGAATAAATTTCTTTATGTTCAGCAGAGGGAGATCCAGTTGAGACTATTTGTGGCATCTTTCCCAGCCCTCGTGTTTTTGGTTTTACAACATTTGCAATCATAGACCCATTGTCTCTTACTCTTTCACGAATAACGTACTGAGCAGCTATGTGTATAGCAGATCCTATAATAAGGACCAAAGAGAAGTTCATCCATAAAAGTGCTTAAAGACAATATTAAGCTGTTTACCACAAAGCCCCTTTTCATTCTCCAATCTTCTGCACCTATGTGTCACACACAACCACTCCTGTTTTGTCATTTGTTTTCATCAGGACCATGGGGAAATATGGAGGGCTTGATAAAGTGTTTTCAGATACATAGGGTATATGTGATGTCCTCCTCCTTTCTTCCTCAATCCTAAGAGCATTCTCGACGTTGGCCAATAGCATGAATCTTCTCTTGTGTTTCTCACCTAGCACCGCCGAAAGGCAGCCTCCTGTACTCACTCAACTAAATAAAGAACATCTGATAGCAAAGGAGCTCCTGTGACTCAACAACTAGAAAAGAAAAGAAACTGCCATCCAAGGCTAAGGACATTCCAGAATGAAAGATGTACCAAACACCCCCACAGGGCAAAAAGAGAGTGTACAATGGCTACATTAAGTAATTTCTAGGAGCTAATAAGAGTAGCCAGTTTGAGTTGCCCCCCCCCAAAAAAAGAACAAATAACAATTCATTGTAGACAATAAAATGAGTGGAAAATACAGAGCAGGAAAAAGACATTGTAAATTATTGGATCTGCCAGATTGAGTTTTTCAGTTATACCACAGCCTTAGCCAATGGCACTACAAAAAAGGAGAAAAGCTGACATGTGAAAAATTCACTGCCTTGAGGACATGGGTTTAGTCCACACACTACCCTGAATATAAATCCTTGGTAAATAATTTTATATTAAAATAAGATTTTATTTTCTTTGGCTGGAAAATTATATGTGAGAGTCCTTGCTCTTGTGTATAAAGGGTTCTAGGCCTTGAGTCAACACGTCAATCTTTGGTCTTTCTCATAACACTGGTTATTCTCATTTATATCAACAAACTCTAAAAATGGCTACATTCAACCATTCAACCAATACTTATTGAGTGCCTATCATAAGTCAGGTCCCTACCTTAAGTGTGGAGTATACAGCAGAGACGTAACAGATATGGCCTTTGACCTAATGGAGCTCAGAGTCTACGGGGGAGATAGACAATAAGCAAACACAAAAAATAAATAAAGCAATTTTTTTAAACTCTGAGTTTTTTGAAAAAGTATAATGGAGACAAGGATAGGAAGCATCTAATTAAGGGAAAGACTTCCCTGGGGAAGTGACAGTTGATCTGAGACCTAAGGGATAAGGAGTTAGTAGGGAACACATAATTAGGGCACAAGCTAAATACCAACCATGCTGACACTGGAGTGGGTTTGGCATACAGAGTGAAATACCTGTGCGTGCAAATGGAGATTTCCATTTTCAAAAAGCTGCTTTGTTTATAAAAATGTAATAAATGCATGGTGATTTTTAGGCAAAAATAAACTGATATGGTGGGAATAACTTTGATCAAACCTGAAGAATATGGTTTCTTGTCAATGTTTAAAAAATTTAATCTCTGAATAATAAAATACTTGCCTTCATCTGGATATCTGTCTTATTTTCATGTTCAATTTTAAAATTACATCTGAAGATCTCCAAAGACCTTTTTCTATGGCCTTCTTTCACACTTTACTCCAATTCTGAACTACCCTAAGTGCAAGTAATATTTCTTCATAGCACATTGCTTAAGAGTTTTCTTTTTGTACGTGTCTTCAATAAGACTGTGTACATGCATATTTACATAATAAAGTGTAATCACCACTCCGCCTAAAAGCCTTTGGTATAATTTTAAAGACTGTTAGCAAATTCTTTCTCTTTTCTCTAGGATATATTATATTAGAGATCCACATGAGTGTAAAAAATCATTATGGCGTATTTGCCCAGTTTCTGTTCTGGTATTTATTACTAGAAAATTAGCATTTATATACATATATGACACACATATGTACATGGCACAGGACCAAAAAAATAAGACAATGAGATTGTTCATAAACCATGAATTCACATTTGACCTGTAAAATGGGCACAAACAAAATGCCATCTATAAAACATGTGTATAGCAAAGCCATCTAGCACTACCAAGCATTCCTGTTTCTCTATTCACAAACTTGATCACTTCCCAAGGCTGTTCTCTCTTTTCTATTTCTTTTTTCCCTTCTCTGGCCTGCTGCCACACTTGCATTACCAGGGTTACACGTAATTTATAGTACCAGCCTAGACCTTTTGGTAATCTCTTTTCTTATGAATTACCACCACATGCTCTCAACATTAACATTTTCCTCCTAGATTTATTCATTATCCCTTCAGAGTCTCCTTCATTTAAAACCAAATTCTTTACCCGAAAAACAACAAATAGAGCAGAGGTGTTCCTGAAATCCAATATTGCTTTGATATAATTCTGTAATTGTACATCTATGGTGTCTGTAATGTTTCTGTGTTTACGTGCCTCTTCAGTCTCTTGTCTATTTCTCTTATTACCATATCCATGCAACCTGCTTATAAAAGCTGTCAAAACAACACAACATATAAACTCGGAACAGGTTCAATGAACTGTTTCAGCTGCTTTTTCTTCTCATTTCCTTCCACTAGCTTCAGGAATCCTTGGGTTTCGGCAGTGGGAA